>NW_015164267.1:14440-22897 GCF_001447785.1 Gekko japonicus
GCAGGACCTCAGAATCAGGCATCTGAAAGTCTTTTCTCACTTAAGAGAGCTGCTGCCAGTTAGAGTCCAAGGCTCTGAGCTAGGCAGACAAACGGTCTGACTCAAAAGAAGGCAGTTTTTTACATCCATAATGAATAATGAATGGCTGTATCCCAAAACACTGCTACATGTGGAAAGCTGGTGTTGGGGGGGGAGGTCCCTTAATATAGCTTTTTATGCACAGGGAAGCATTCGGATACCTACATTCTGCATGTGCCTGTGTGGTTGCTTGTCTCCCCCCCACCCCCAAGCTTTGAATTAGTGCGTTGCTATAAGAATATCAGAAGAGCCCTGCTGGATCAGACCAGTGGTCTATCTAGTCCAGCAACCTGTCCACACAGTGGCCAACCAGTGCTTCTTGAGGGCCAAGAACAGGGCACAGAGGCCGAGGCCTTCAAAAGAACATAAGAAGAGCCCTGCTGGATCAGACCAATGGTCCATCTAGTCCAGCCTCCTGTCTCACACAGTGACCAACCAGTTCCTCTGGAGGGCCAAGAACAGGGCATAGAGGCCGAGGCCTTCATAAGAACATAAGCCCTGCTGGATCAGACCAGTTGTCCATCTAGTCCAGCATCCTGTCTCACACAGTGGCCAGCCAGTTCTTCTGGAGGGCCAACAACAGGGCATAGAGGCTGAGGCCTTCTCCTGATGTTGCCTTCTGGCCCTGGTGTTCAGAGGTTTACTGCCTCTGAACATGGAGGCTCCCTTTATCCCTTTAGCCCCCATGGCTAGTAGCCACCGATAGACCTATTTTCCATTAGTCTATCTAATCCCCATTTAAAGCCATCTATGCCTGTGGCCATCACTCTATCCTCTGGCAGTGAATTCCATTCTCTGAGTAAAGAAGTATTTCCTTTTTGCTAAACCCTAGTTTTCCTTGCAAGAGATGACAGCTTGAGTCATTTTCCTCATAACCTCAAAAGATGATTGCAAAAGGTATCCCTTCCAAATGCAGAAAAGAGCAAAAGCCCAGTAGCACCTTAAAGACAATTACCATTTGTGGCAGGGGATGAGCTTTCGTGAGTCATAGACTTGCTAAGTCCCCCCGGAGGGTGGGGAAACCCCCGCCCCAGAGGCCCATTCCCCGCCGCTGGCGGATCGGCCCCCGGGGGGAACTCTATGGTTTTCCCTTGGATGGTCCTGGCCCCGCCCCCAGCGTGCCCGGCGTACCCGCGTCACTTCCGGGTGACGTGGATGCGTCGCGCACGTGCTCCAGACGACGGCCGGGAGTCCCCCGCTCCGGTAGGTTCCTGACTTGGCAACCCTAGTGAGTCACTGCTCACTTCTTCAGATCTCACGAAAGCTCCTCCCCTGCCACAAATGGTAATCGTCTTTAAGGTGCTCCTGGACTCTTTCTCTTTTCTCCTGCTACAGACAGACTAGCACAGCTACCCATCTTGATCTGCCTTCCAGAAGTGACAGCAATCATTGAGCTTCTACAAAGTTTCTTTATTCTTCTCACACAAAATCAATTACCTCCACTGAGGGGTTTCATTTTTCTTTTCTTCCTTTGCTCCCCTCCTTTGGTTTCATCCACATCCTCCAGCTGACATTTGTAATTCGCCAGCCTGCAAGCGGACAGCCGGGTGTCATACGGATGGCATGCCCCGCGCTAACTGGAAAATCGAGTGGACTGTCCAGTTCATAAGTTAACATCTCTTGTCCAGAACTGTCATCTTTATTGGCCAAAAAAACGACTGTTGCCAGAACAGTGTCACAATTGGGGATCTGTAAGCAGAAACCCCTGAATATCAGCTATCAGCTAAACAAAAACAAAAACAAAACTGTAGCCAGAAATTGGCTGTAGCTTAGAATTCTCTGTATGTGAAATTCTGTCATTTTACAAATCAATTGTGGGTTCGGTTTTCTTTGCACTTTGATTTCAAACGTTAGTAATCAGTCTGTCTCTTTGTCTGTGCGTGCACACTTTTAACGTGATTTCTACCAAGTACTATTGTGTTATTGGTACTAATAATAGTACTTCTTCTACCAAGTACTGTTATTCTTGGACCAGCTGTTCAAACAATGCCAGACTCATTCTGCCCTGATTCCTGCTTTTGAGGCTCTGCTGCCTGCCCCCTTGGGTGACAGATTCAAATCTCTGTGCCCCTGCTGCCTGGCTGCCTGCCTTCTCGGGGTGCCAAATGCCTTCCTCTTCCCTCTCTCTTCCTTCTTGGGTTACCAGTTGTGAACTTCTTTGTCTGTTGTGCTTTTCATGGGGTGTGAGAGCCAGTTTGGTGTAGTGCTTAGGAGTGCAGACTCTGATCAGGGAGAACCAGGTTTGATTCCCAATGTCTCCACATGCAGCTGCTGGGTGACCTTGGGCAAGCCACAGTTCTCTCAGAGCTGTTCTCTCAAGAGCAGTTCTCAAAGAGCTCTCTCAGCCCCACCTACCTCACAGGGTGTCTGTTGAGAGAGGAAGGGGGTTGTAAGCTGTTCAGAGACTCCGAGGAAAGGGCAGGGTATAAATTCAATCTCTTCTTCTTCTTCGTCTTCTCTCTGTGCCACTCGGTAACACTGCCTGCCATCTGGAGGCAACAGCTACCTACATCTGACCATCCTGTGGATGAGAATTTTAACTAGAGGGGTTAATTTTCATGGTGGAACTTTTACATGATAGGAAATTCATCTCCATGTTTTTTGAAAACCATGACAGTTGAACCTGTGTTGTGTATTAAGGTGGCATGGTATAGCCCTATTTTGTCAGATCTTGGAAGCTAATTAGAGTCGATACTTAGAAGGGAGATGGCCAAGGAAGACTCTGCAGAGGAATGCAATAGAGAAGAAGAAGAAGAGACGAGAAGATTGGATTTATACCCCGCCCTTCACTTGGAGTCTCAGAGCGGCTTATTTATTATTATTATTTTTATTTAACCTTCGATTTATATACCGCCCTAACCCCCCCAATGGCTTACAAACTCCTTTCCCTTCCCCTCCCCACAACAGACACCCTGTGAGGTGGGTGGGGCTGAGAGAACTCTGACACAAACGGCTCTTTTTCAAGGACAGCTCTGCCAGAGCTTGTGACTGACCCAAGGTCACATCAGCAGGTGCAAGTGGAGGAGTGGGGAATCAAACCCGGTTCTCCCAGATTAGAGTCCGCACACTTAACCACTACACCAAGAAGAGAAGGAGGAGGAGGAGGAGGAGGAGATTGGATTTATACCCCGCCCTTCACTTGGAGTCTCAGAGCGGCTTAAAAACTCCTTCCCCTTCCCCTCCCCACAACAGACACCCTGTGAGGTAGGTGGGGCTCAGAGAGCTCTGACAGAACTGTCATTGAGAGCTCTGACAGAACTATGGCTTGCCCAAGGTCATCCAGCAGCTGCAAGTGGAGGAGTGGGGAATCAAACCCGGTTCTCCCAGGTTAGAGTCCGCACACTTAACCACTACACCAAACCGGCTCTGCTTCTCACTTGCCTTGGAAGCCCCTTGCTGAGGTCACTGTAAGTTGGCTGTGACTTGACGCCACTTAACACAAACACACTAATTAGTTATGAAAGCGGGACCCTTTCTCTTCTCCATCTGGTATGGGGCAAGAGTAGGACTCTGAGTAGATGCTACACACCGTGGAAATCTCACCCAAATAGGATGGAACACAAAAAAGTAGAAATACATTTTTCCTTGAAACAAGTAATCAATAATGCATTAAGACTGCCAACCTAAAATGAATGCATTTTTCAGGGAGAAAAAAATGCAGATTCCTATACGCTAGTAAGCATCACCAGTCTTTGTGGTAGCAAGCTCCATAAATTAATTGTTGGGCAAAGTGTCATTGTGGTTATTTATTTTGCTTCATTTATACGTGCCTTTCCCCCCACAATGGAGACCCAAAGTCGGCTGTCATCATTCTCCTCTCCTCCATTTTATCCTCACAACAACCCTGTGAGGTAGCTTAGGCTAAGAGTGTCTGACTGGCCCAAGTTCACCCATCGAGCTTCCATGGCATGAGTGGGGATTCGAACCTGGATCTCTCAGGCCCTTGTCTCGAATTCCAACCACTACACCACTCTAATGATCATTAGTACATTTTTATCCCGTCCTTTCTAAAAGAAGATTGGGATGGCATATATCAGGGCTCCCCAAGATGGCGCCCCTGGTGTACATTCTCCATTCCGCCATTTTACCCTCAGCACAAGGCTAAGAATGAGTGGCTGCCCAGCCAACATTGTGGCACAGTTGGAATCTCTACCCAGTGTTCTAGCTACCACATCAAGTGTTTTGCCTTCTCTCTGTAGCCATGGGGGTGGGACCCTGAGCTGGCGGGGGACACTCAGCAGTCTTTGCTATAGGATTCAAGGGAAGGTGGGTTCTCTCCAGCAGGTGGATTTTGTTAAGAACATGTGAAATGGGCCAGGAAGCGTGGCAACTCTAGTGGCTGCCCAGCCACCATTGTGGCACAGTAGGAGTCTCTACCCAGTGTTCTAGCTACCACATCAAATGTTTTGCCTTCTCTCTGTAGCCATGGGGTGGGATGCTGAGCGGGCCGGGGACACTCAGCAGTCTTTGCTATAGGATTCAAGGGGAAGGTGGGTTCTCTCCAGCAGGTGGATTTTGTTAAGAACATGTGAAATGGGCCAGGAAGCTTTGGCAAAAGCTGCAACTTCTCCATCAGCCTAGCCTGATTTGGTCAGAGCTTGGAAGCCAAGCCAAGCCAAGTTGGTCATTGTTAAATAGAGGGTTCCATGGATGAGCAGGCTCAAGTCCAGTGATCAGCTCAACTTTATTTGTGATTCCAGCAAGAGCAAGACAGGACTCCAGAGCCTCAGCTCTGTTGAATAGCATGCAGTTGCCACGCCCAAACACACCCCACTCCCAGTGACAGGCTATTTACATAATATTACTACTTGACTGGTTACTTCCTGGTAGGCCATTATTCTTGTGCTCCAAGCTCAGCCAGTCTCTGGTGTGACAGACCTGGAATGATTCAGTCCCGATACATAACAGTCATGGGCCCCAGTCACACTGGCCGGATAACGCGGGGGGGAGGCGTGGCTATTTGCGGCGGTGCAATTTAACGCGCCATAACGCAATCCCACGTGTCGGTGGCATGCCACGGTACCTTCCCTCCACGTCAATGAGGGGCTAGAGGGAAAAGAGGCACGCTGGCGCAATCACATCAACGCATTCCGAAGGCTGCCCGTGGCAAACTGTTGGAATTGCAAGTTGCTTACACTTCAGTCATTACAGAGTTAAATGTTGTTTGTTAGGAAACAGGATGTTACGTTACATAATGTATTCTACGGCGGGAACGTTTGTGGGAGTTGTTTACCCTAATGAAGTGAAATGCTTTGATCTAGCATTCATGTATTCACAAGGTTTATAGCCCTTTGTGTGAACCAGAGAGGAAGTTCTCTTCTAGAAGCCAAGACAGTTAGAAAGATGTAGCTGTTAGCATATAGTACTGAAAGTAACTGCAAGTATGTAACCTTTTATTTTATTTCTTTTATCCAAAGTACCTTACCCATGTTTTATTTTGTTTTATAGTAAAGATATTTTTTTCTTTTACTAAGTGTGTGCTCTTGTGTTTGCAATACAGGGAAGGCGGTTTAAACTGCCTTCCCTTCCCTTCAAGGGGGAGCTTTCCTGGGCTTCCCACAGCCGCGGGGAACCCGGGCAAGCCAAGGGAAGGCATGGGGTGTGGCTTAATGCGCTAATCAGCTGTGCTGTCAGGGGTGTGGCCTAATATGCTAATGAGTTTCTGCTGTTGGGTGTGGCCTGTTATGCTAATGAGTTCCTGCTGGGCTTTTTCTACAAAAAAAGCCCTGGTCTAGCCCTATTTTTATTTTCAGATTTTGTGAAATTAAGCAGGGTCAGTACTTGGGTGGGAGACCAGCAAGGAAGTCCGGGGCTGCTATACAGAGGCAAGCCATGGCAAACCACCTCTGCTGATCCCTTACTTTGAAAACCCCCATGGCTCTGGGGTTTCCATGAGTCAGCCGCAACTTTCCGCCTCACCATTATTATTAAACCTTCTCCTTGTCTTTAAACACTGAAGCATACTGTCAAATGTGGAGTCTGTCTAGCAGTTTTTGTCCCCAGTGTTCAGGGTTTTGTTTTTCCCCCTCTTCATAAAAAAAAAACAAAAAAAACCCCTTCACTGTTCTAAGTAAAAGGAAGAAAATTAAAATTCAAGCTGTTTGGGGAAAACACGGTGCCAAATTCTCATCTCTCGCATTGGAAAACATTACATCTTTTGTTGAGCCACATGGCTTAACACAAAAAAAAAAAGCATTAAAAGGGAAAAAAAAGTTGATGCTGCTCTTCATTGGATTCATTTACAATATGCCATTCATTTCTCCGAAGAATAATCTCCAAATGTATTCCTGTTCCCCAGCAACTCCCCCTCCCCTTCAACGTGGCGATTTATCATGTCTTCTGAAAATACATCATTAAGATGATCATCCACATTTACGGATCCGGCAAGGCTGGCGTTGGAAATTCATTTTGTGATGACATTTCGGTCCTTGTTTTCGAAGGCGCTTTTTTGCCATGATTTAGTGCGGGTGTACATCACTTATAAGAAAGTGTCACATTTGATGTCCTTATTTATTTCCCTTTCATTGCTGATTGGTATAATTTATATGAATGCTTTAAACCTCCCACTGAGCTTTGGCTGCTTAAAATGCACATCTAATTACAAATCTTTCCTCCTTGCTGTGTATATAAAAAGGACAGGGCTTTCTTTCTTTCTTTCTTTCTTTCTTTCTTTCTTTCTTTCTTTCTTTCTTTCTTTCTTTCTCTCTCTCTCTCTCTCTCTCTCTCTCTCTCTCTCCTCTTTCTCTGTCTCTTTCTCTTTCTCTCTTTCTGCCAACTGTTCATACCGGCCCCTACTCTTTTGCCTTTCTCAGCAACTAGATCTTCAGACAATGATAATGCTTATCCATACCATCACCTGACGATTTCTGCAGAAGCATAAGAGAATCCAAGAGCAGCGATGCTCTGTATTCTTGGTGCTTGGAGGGAGCAACAGTGGGAGGGCTTCTGGAGTTCTGGCCCCACTGGTGGACCTCCTGATGGCACCTGGGTTTGGGCCATTGTATGAAACAATGTTGAACTGGATGGGCCATTGGCCTGATCCAACATGGCTTCTCTTATGTCCTTATTTCTGGGGCAGTGATGCTCTGTATTCTTAGTGCTTGGAGGGGGCAACATTGGGAGGGCTTCTGGAGTTCTGGCCTCACTGGTGGACCTCCTGATGGTATCTGGGTTTTGTCCACTGTGTGACACAGGGGGTTGGACTGGATGGGCCACTGGCCTGATCCAACATGGCTTCTTTTATGTTCTTATGTTCTCCCCCCGTGCCCAGGAAAGCTGCTGTTCTGCAAAGGCTGGTTCCTAGCGGCCCCTTTTTTGCTGGATGATGAAGAACGTTGGTGCTCAAACCTCCAGCAACAGTTTGCGTTTTTTTTGTTAACGGCCACAACCAGAGAGCAGCATGAAGTTGCATGTGGAGGAAATAGCTCCAGGCATCCCCCATAAAGCTGCATGCACTAATCTAGGGTTGCCACCTTCCAGGTGGGGCCTGGAGATCTGCATTTTCAACTGATCTCCAGACCGCAGTCCCCCTGGAGAAAATGGCTGCTTCAGAGAAAGGGCTCTTTGGCCTTATATCCCACTGCCGTCCCTCCACTCTCCAAACTTTGCCCTCCCATCTTGTTTACTCCATCACTTGGAAAATGGTACTTAGGTAGGTTAAAACAAAAGAGGGTATCTATCGAACCTCTTGGGAGGGAAGACAGCACGGTATAGCCCTATCTTGTCAGATGTTTTGACGCTAAGCAAGGTTGGTACTTGGATGGGAGACCACCAAGGAAGGCTCTGCAGGGAAAGGCAATGGCAAACCCCCTCAGCTTCTCACTTGCCTTGAAAGCCTCTTGCTGGGGTTGCAACTTGATGGCACTTACATTGTATAGCAAACCTCTTGGGGGACTGGTCAGCAGCATACAGTTCAGCCATTCCCAAGTTTTGCAAGCATAGTTCTGCCTCTGCCCGCCCTACCCCATACTCTGTGTGTGGACTCTTGCACTGTAATTAGGTGTTCTGAGAAGACATACTTCTTTGTCATTGTCCTGAGCCCGCTGTCCTAGAGCCAACCCAATGCTGGAGATCTCATTCTCCTTCCTAGGGGTGGGGATGTGGCTCAGTGGAAGAGGCTCTGCTTTGCGTGCGGAAGGTCCCAAGTCCTCTACCTGAGACCCCAATCTGAGTAGACAGTATTGACCTTGATGGACCAATGGTCTGATTCAGTATAAGGCAGCTTCACGTGTGCAAAACCAGGTAGTAGAGGATGTGAAAGATACCAGTTCTGGGTTGGGAAATACCTGGAGATTTGGGGGGATGGAGCCTAAGGAAGTTGGAGGGTATAACTGTGGGGTATGACTGGAGATTTTGGGGGTGCAACCTGAGGAAGGCAGG
>NW_015164267.1:23103-38584 GCF_001447785.1 Gekko japonicus
AAGAGAAGGACTTTAGTGTGGTATAATTCCATAGATTTCACCTTCCAAAGCAGCCATTTTCTCCAGGTGAATCCATCTCCGTCTCCTGGAGATCAGTTGTAAATCCGGGGAGTTATCCAGCCACCACCTGGAGGTTGGCAACCCCAGATCCTGGCGAGCCACTACCAGCCTCAGGAAACAATACTGACCTTGATGGACCAAGGATCTGACTCAGTCAAAGTAGCTTCATATGGGACATGATGCTGAACTGCCAAAAAACAGTGCGAGGAGAGACAAATCAGAGAACTGTAATTTGTCACTGCATCAAAACTGGCAACCAGTGGTAGATCTTTGGTCTTCTGTAAAGGCGCACATTGGGACTGCTGCTAGGCAGGCCAGCCATGGAAAAGATTCCTACAAGCTGCAAAAAAAAAACCCTCTAGAGGGTGCCCCCCAACTCTCCTGAGACTACAGCGAGCTGAATTCCCACCCAAAGGGTCACGTGATCCTCAAGGGACGGTTCCCCTTCCCTTCAGTTCCTTCTTCACCATCGTTGGAGTAGGTTCTACTTTCTTGCTTCTCAGCATATCTTTCTTTCCCTTTTTTCACTTGTTCTGGGAGTGAGTAATCCTCTTCAGCCATTGCCTTAAAAAAAATGTGCATTGAAGCCACATGTGGTCATCGCTTGGCAAACTCTCTAAGTCCTAAGGGCTCCCTTCACAATCCTGCCTTATCTGATCAGAGGATACCTCCCTTTTCTGTGTATCGACTATGTCACAGAAAGCATTGTTTAAGGTGTGCATCAAGTGTGGGACTAAAATGCCACAATCCAACAAGCACAGCTTCTTCCTGCTATGACTCGGCAAGGAGCCCAACATTGTGGCCTGTCACACGTGTCAGCTGTTCGCTCCCAAGGCTAGGCATGATAGAGCCTCCTGCCTCAAGGCAGTCCTTATCCCTGGGCAAGCTTGCATAGATATCTTCCTTGGCTAGTGGATCATCAAACTCGCCTTTGAGGGCTTCAATTCCACCTGCTTTGTGTTCCAAGCCCAATTGGCGCTGTTCCAGAGCTCAGTCCGTCTCAGTTTCTAGAAGCATCTTGGAACTGCTTACAAAGAAAAGCAAAGTCGAGATTTGGATAAGCATATGGAGCAGAGGTCCATCAGTGGCTATTAGCCACAAGGTGTAGATAGGAACTCTCGGTCTGGGGCAAGTGATGCTCTGTATTATTGGTCCTGGGGGGGGCAACAGTGGGAGGGCTTCTAGTGTCCTGGCCCCACTGGTGGAACTCCTGATGGCACCTGGTATTTTTGGCCACTGTGTGACAGAGCATTGGGCTGGATGGGCAACTGGCCTGATCCAACATTGGCTTCTCTTATGTTCTTATATTCTTAAACATAAGGACAAACCTGAGACCAGCACCCATCGAAACCAGCTAGGTCGGTTGGATATGGCCCCTGAACCTGAGGACATTGCATTGGATCCACCTAAGATGCCCTCACTACATTCTGTGTCTCTTGTGCATTTGCTCTTGGAGGAAGAGCTGGCACCAACACGGTTCTGCCTTCGGATCCGAAAACCATGCAGATGGAACCCAAACTACCTACGGCATGGCCCCAGGGTTATCCACCCATTCCCTGGCAGCTCTACCCCAATTATATGTCCCCTGCCTACGGCCCAGACTGGGGTGACTATCCTATTCCTCCAGAATTTATAGAACTGACCTGAGGATTGCTCCACCGGAAGTGCTCTTCAGCTTCACTATCGGTTCCACCCTAGACACACCTCACAGATCACCCTCTAGAATCCAACGAAGGTGAGGATGATCCCAGAGTCGGGTCTGAGAACAGTTTGGAAATTCCATCAGATCCTTCATTAGATGAGCAAGTAGGGGATCATGCACCTAGCTCTCCAAGTGAAAGCTTTACTCAGAACAGATGGTTAGAAGGTAGAAGCTTTAGAGATTTAGACATTAAAACTACAGAGCAGAGGCCAAGAGACAAGATCCTGGGGCATCTATATTTGTATTCACTGAGCACTGTGGTATTTCTAGTGTTGGAAGGCTCTAAGGATCTATCTAAAGAGTTGTGGAAGAAACCAGCCTCAACCCCTGCTACGTCCAAACATATTGACGGCCTCTATAGAGTAAAACAGAAGGATTTGATGTTTTTGTTCTCTCACCCCCTCCATCTTCCTTGATAATGGAAGAACTTCAGGCAAAGGTACACTCGTCATATCACAACATTCCCACTGATTAGGAGGGAAAGGAAATTGATGGTCTGGGTCAGAAGACATATTCTTCAGCTACCCTAACCTTTATGATCATCAACTACCTGACGATCGTGTCAGCATACCTGGTGGCCTTACCTGAGGACGAGAAGTCTAGCAATGGTTCTTCAAGTAGAGGCTGTCAAGTTCTCAAAACAACAGATTAACACAACATAAGAACATAAGAGCCGTCAATGTTGGATCAGGCCAAAGGCCCATCCAGTCCAACACTCTGTGTCACACAGTGGCCAGAAATACCAGTGACATCAGGAGGTCCCCCAGTGGGGCCAGGACATTAGAAGCCCTCCCACTGTTGCCCCCCCCCAAGCACCAAGAAGACAACATGTCACACAGCGGATGCTGCAGTCCACACGATTGGTTCCTCAATAGTCATTTGTCACCGTGCTTGGCTTCGTTCAACCACCCTGTCTACAGAAATGAGGAACAGAATAGAAGACCTTCCCTTTGAAGGTATGACCCTGTTTTCACAGAATACAGATGATACCCTTGCGCAAATTAAAAAGAATGGCCAGATGGCAAGATCCTTAGGAGTTACCCATCTCACTTCAACTTACCCCAGGCAATGCCAGTCTACATTCAGGCACTGGTACCCACCTCAGAGGGAGCAACATTCCCACCCTTCTTTGAGATTTCAGTATCCTGCTCAGAAGTCTTTTCCATTTCACCAGTCTTCTGCCAGGAGACATAAATGGATCGAAGCAGAAATTGGATCAACATTCCTTTCCTGTGAAGAATTCTCAGAGCCATCAACCAAAACCCCTCTGACAAGAACAGTCGGGTCCCCATTCCCACATTTCAGGACAGATTATGTCTATTTCCCCCCTTTTGGGAGCAGATAACTGATGACCGTTGGGCTTTGTCTGTTATAGCCCATGATTACGTTAGAGTTTCCTGCCCCACCACAGGTTTTTAAAGTTTCTCAAGTGGTGAACAACCTCGTACCTGAGTTGCAACAACAACCGTTGTCTCTTCTTCATAAAGAGGTTATGGTTTTGTTTTCTTTTTTTAATGAAAAATGATAAATAAACTACTAAAAAAAAGAAAACACAAGAAATGAGGAACAGAATAGAAGACCTTCCCTTTGAAGGTATGACCCTGTTTTCACAGAATACAGATGATACCCTTGCGCAAATTAAAAAGAATGGCCAGATGGCAAGATCCTTAGGAGTTACCCATCTCACTTCAGCTTACCCCAGGCAATGCCAGTCTACATTCAGGCACTGGTACCCACCTCAGAGGGAGCAACATTCCCACCCTTCTTTGAGGTTTCAGTATCCTGCTCAGAAGTCTTTCCCATTTCACTAATCTTCTGCCAGGAGACATAATGAATTGAAGCAGAAATCGGGTCAACATTCCTTTCCTGTGAAGGATTCTCAGGGCCATCAACCAAAACCCTTCTGACAAGAACAGTTGGGTCCCCATTCCCACATTTCAGGACAGATTATGTCCATTTCCCCCCTTTTGGGAGCAGATAACTGATGACCTTTTGGCTTTGTCTGTTATAGCCCATGGTTAAGTTAGAGTTTCCTGCCCCACCACAGGTTTTTAAAGTTTCTCAAGTGGTGAACAACCACGTACCTGAGTTGCAACAACAACTGTTGTCTCTTCTTCATAAAGAGGCAATCAAATTGGTTTCAGATCCTGATGCAGACCCAGGGTTCTATTCTAGGTTCTTCTTGGTGGACAAGAAGGGTGGGAGCTCTTGTCCCATTCTTGATCTCCGAGGGTTGAATTCCTTTCTGTGGTTAACTAGGTTTAAAATGATTTCCTTAGTATCAGTTCTGCACTTATTAAATTACAATGTTTGGTTTGCTATAATTGACTTGCAGGATGTCTATTTTCATATATGTATTTGCAGGGACCATAGGATGTACCTTCCATCTCGTTATGCTGGAAAGGTCTACCAGTACTACGTGTTGCTGTTTGGGTTGGTCACAGCTCCCAGGGTGTTTACTAAGTGCATGGCCCCTGTGGTGGTCCACCTACACCTACAAGGTTGTACCATCTTCCCATATTGACTGGCTCTTTGTGGCAGAGTTGAAAGATGCATTTGCCAAGCAGATAGCTCTTGCACTTCCAGCGTGCAAGGTTTAGGTCGAACCATAAATCGCAAGAAGTCTGAGTTAGAACTAGTACAGAGTATCTAATTTACTGGAGCCAAACTGGACTCCACTATGACTAGGGTCTATCTTCCAACCTGCAGGGGCTCTGTAATTAAGACCTTAGTACGAGCTAATTAATATGAACTAATTAATTAGTATGAGCTAATTAAGACCTCAGTACAAGCTCAGTCCATTCAACGATTGCTTAGGTTTAATGGCCTCAACCACAGCTGTACTACTCATGGCTAAATTTTTTATGCAACCACTGCAATTCTGGTTTGTGTCTAGGTTCAGGCCAAACCATCATTCTCCACGTCAATATTTTTCCATACCTCGAGAAATCATAAAGTCTTTTGCCTATTTTCTTCCCCAACGCATCCTCTCCAGTGGATGGATGTCAGGTGGGCATTATTGTTCTACTTAAAGAGAATGCAACTCCATCAATTTGTTTATCTCTTATATGGGACACAATAAGGGAAGACTGGTTTCCTCTCGATCCCTGTCTAGATGGATCGTAACAGCAATAAAACTGTGTTACGAACAAGCAGGTGTGCCCTTCCCACTTCATGCCCATGCCCATTCCACACGAGCATTGTTGTCATCACCTGCCCTCCACAGAGGCCTACTGCTCCTGGAGATCTGCAAGTCAGCTATGTGGTCATCCGCAGACACATTTGCAAAGCACTGTGCCCTTGATCTGCAGCTAAAGGAAGGAGGCGGATGAGAGGGAGGCTGTTCTACAGGCCTTGTTCAGTTAGATTTACAGGTGGGAATTTCACCCTACCTCCTATCATATAGCTCAGTAAAATCCCAATGGGGGACTGCACAGAAGACTGAAGATGAAAATGGGGTTGCACTTACCTGTAACCATTGTTCATTGAGTTGTCTTCTGTGCAGGCACACATTCCCCCCCCCCGCCACCTTGCTGTGAGTTCTCGCTATTTCTTCCAAGATGGCTCATGGCGGCTCAGGTGGAACTGAAGGGAAGGGGCTCCCTCCCCTGAAGATCACATGACCCTTTGAGTGGGAATTGGCTCTCTGTGGCCTTGGGGGGGTTGGATGGTGCCCTCTAGTGGCATTTTTGTAGCTTGTAAGAATCCTTTCTGTGGCTGCCCTACCTAGCAGCAGTCCCAACCCGTGCCTGCACAGAAGTTAATTCAGTGAACAATAGTTACAGACAGGGCTATTTTTGGGCAGGAACTCACAGGAACAGAGTTCCGGCTGGCTCCTGAGTTGGCCACACCCAGCAGGAACTCATTAGCATAATAGGCCACACCCAGTAGCAGAAACTCATTAGGATTGGCTACATTAGGGGTGTGTGGCCTAACATGCAAAGGAGTTCCTGCTACAAAAAAAGCCCTGGACCGTTTTGACAACAAACAAGGTAAACAGAATAAGAAGGGAAAGGTGGGTGTGGTTGGATGACCACACTTCTGGTAACATGGGGGTGTGACCTAATGTGCGAATGAGTGGTGTTGTCAGGGTGTGGCCTAATATGCTAATGAGTTTTGCGGTTGGGTGTGGCCTATTATGCTAATACGTTCCTGCTGGGCTTTTTCTACAAAAAGAGCCCTGGTTACAGATAAGTGCGATCCCATTTTTACCTTCATTCTCCGAAGCCTTCACTCTCCAAAGCAGAATTGCAAACCATGGTTTGTCTTCCATTAAGTTCTGGCTGTCTTCAGTCTTGGGCTGTACATCCCTTGGCACTGCATGTGAATGGAGTCTTTGTCTCTCTTTCCTTTTCATAGAATCAGAGAGCCGTAAGGTACCTCCAGGGTCATCTAGTCCAACCCCCTGTACAATGCAAGGAGTTCACAATTACCTCCCCCCCAAAACCCCAGTGACTGCTGTTCCATGCTCAGAAGATGACGAAAAAACCTCCATGATCTTCAGCCAAACTGGCTTGGAGAAAAAATGCTTCCTTTCTTTCCTTCCCACACGCATTAGCACTTGGGATTGAAAAGGACACATCCCGCCTCATTCCAAAGCCAGCTAAATTTAGAAGAATACCAGATGAGAACAGTAACTTTGTGGCAAATTGCAAAATACAAAAAGCAGACTGTTTGGTTGACCATCTGACCCCAAAGTGGCAATAGGCTGATATTTACATGATCTAAATTTATGCTGCTCGCGTTAGAACTTCAGTTTCCTAGACAAGGTTTCCATGGTTAAATCAGGCAGTCAAGGATCATTGTTCATGGCAATGAGCAGGTTAGTTCTCCCTGGGAGAGGCTGAAAACGTTTTCTTTCTCAAACATCGGCTTTCTGTCAGGGAACTCTGCAATATATAGACTCGGAGGGGTCGAGTCTAAAATGGTATGTTAAAAAATGAAGTACATTAGTATGCAAGAGAGTTCATTACACTGCCTGTAATATGCTCCAAAATGGTATTGGAGCTAAATGGGGTGGGGTGGGGGCTTGATTAAATTAATTCATTTGGAGCGTTTTAGAAAAAGTAGGATTTTTTTTTTCTTCATTTGACTGCCTCAGAATCTATTGACTTTGTTTCAGAATCTATCGGAACTTACATTTCATGCAAAAAGGTTAATCTTTTTTTTTCCATGTTCCATCGCTAATTTTGGCTTGCCACCTTATCATTATCAGCTTGTGTGATTTTACGTGCCATGCCAAAGGGGGTATTTACTTGTGAAACAATTAAAAAATATATATGTTCAGCCCACATGGGGTTGCTACAGAACACCTGGCTAGTCCAGATGGAAATACAGGGACAGCGGAAGTGACGTCCAGCTGTCTACATCAAGTTGGGGCAATGACACAAAAGAGGCAAGCAGAGAGGAGAAGGAGGAGACTCCAAGGAGCAGGTGAACAGGCAGGGGGAAGCTGTCCTCTCCACCAGGACTTGCCCAACAGATAGTAGACAACCACAATGCAGCTCATAATGAAGAAGAAGAGAAGAGATTGGATTTATACCCCGCCCTTCACTACCCAAAGGTGTCTCAGAGCGGCTTACAAACTCCTTTCCCTTCCCCTCCCCACAACAGAGACCCTGTGAGGTAGGTGGGGCTGAGAGAGCTCTGACAGAAACTGCCCTTTCAAGGACAGCTCTGACAGAACTATGGCTTGCCCAAGGTCATCCAGCAGCTGCAAGTGGAGGGGTGGGGAATAGAACTGGTTCCCCCAGATTCACACCAAAGTGAATTGGACCCAGCCAACTGGCCATGACACTTTAGCTCACCCAGCCAGACTATCCACAGATTCAACACTGGAAGAGACACCGCGCACGCGCACACACACACACAGGTTGCTCTACAGTAATATACTTTGTCTTGGACTGAATCCCCTTAGTACCAGATGATGGCATGAGCTTTTTTTCCCCTTGAAGCTCATAGGGTGAGACAACCCCTACGTACTCTTCCTGCCTCATGCCTGAGACCTTCTGAGGCCTATGGTCAATGTTAGTAGCTGTGATCTGAGAGGCTGCCAGTTCAAATCTCATCTCATATGCCGGTTTTCCTCAGTGCAGGATTTCCAACGTCGTGGAAACACCAACCAAAGGAGTCAGGAAGATGCCCTCTCATTAGGTAGAGCAGGGGCCTGTGGGTACCTTTGGAATTCTGACGCAGCATGATGGGTGCAGCCACACAATGGCTGCCACAAAATGGCTGCCACAGGAGGTGGAGCCAACCACAAAACGGCTGCCAAAGTAGGTGGAGCCCAAAGTAGGTGGAGCACAAAATGGCTGCTGTCGCTTACCTTTAGTCACACAGTGAAGATCCTCGTGCTGTGGTAGCAGCTGCAGCCGAAACAATGTTTTTAAAAAAAAATCTGCACAGCCAATCAAATCACCAGTGGCTCATCAGAAGCCTTGCTGGGTAAAAGCCCCATGTGGCCTTGACCACTTTTGAAAAAAGACTTGGTGGACAGCAAGCAAGGTGTTTGTGGTCACCATGGCGACCACAGGCACCATGTTGGGGACTCCTGAGACAGAAATCAAGGCAGTCCTTTTCCAAAGAGCACCTCAGTTACATTTTAAGGCATGCATTTATTAATATTAATGAAGGTGTTAGATTTTTGTGCCATAAGCTAGTTATGGATTTCTGTTAATGCGGATGAGTTCTAAATGTTATTATTGATGCCTGTGTTTTAATTTTTTATAAGCTAGAAATATATTAATTAAATATCGGAAATCTCAACCGCAAACTCACTAGGGGGCAAGGCACTTCCTTTTAGCCCCAAGCCCCTATCTGCCAAATGGGGATAATCATGCTGGTCTTCTTTGCAGGGTTCTTGCAAGGATTGCCATGATAACATGCATTGAACACTCAAAACTACTATATGTGTTGCAAAGCTAACATGTGCATTATGTTGGAAGTGAAGGACTCTGTGCCATCTCTTAGCCTCAGACTTCAGAGGGAGACTATAGAGGGTCAGAGAGGTAGATAGGCCAGGACCCTGATCATCCTTCCCTTTCTATTGCTCTGATACAATCCCTTTGATGTATAGATTGCTACTCTCAGGGAATCTTCCTTCCTTCCCGTCTTGACACCTTCTCGCTGAACTGTATGTTTCTTCTCCATCTTGGCACCATGCTTCCTGCATCTCTATCCATCCTAGCTAGTTAGACTAGATTAGAACCCTATCTCTGTTGTTGTTCATTCGCACAGTCGAGTCTGACTCTTCGCAACCCCATGGACCACATCATGCCAGGCCCTCCTTTCTTCCGCCGTCCTCCGGATTGTGCTCAACTTCATGTATAACAACTTCATCGATAACACTGTCTAACCATCTCATTCTTTGTCATCCCATTCTTCTTTTACCTTCAATTTTTCCCAGCATCAGGGTCTTCTCCAGTGAGTGCTCCCTTCTCATTGGGTGGCCAAAGTATTTGGCTTCAGTTTCAGTATCTGGCCTTCCAGGGAACAGTCAGGGTTGATTTCTTTCAGGATTGACTGATTTGATTTCCTTGTAGTCCAAGGAACTCTCAAGAGTCTTCTCCAGCACCATAATTTGAAAGCATCTGTTCTTCGGCACTCGGCCTTCCTTATGGTCCAACTCTCTCAGCCATGCATTACTGCTGGGAATACCATTGCTTTGACCATACAGACTTTTGTTGGCAGGGTGAAGTCTCTACTTTTTATTATGTTCTCTAGGTTTACCATAGCTTTCCTCTCAAGGAGCAGGCATCTTTTAATTTCATGGCTGCAGTCACCATATGCAGTGATCTTGGATTCCAAGAATGTGAATTCTGTCACTGCTTCCATTACTTCCCCTTCTATTTGCCTAGGAGTGATGGGGCCGGATGCCATGATCTTAGTTGTTTTGATGTTGAGCTTCAAGCCCACTTTTGCACTCTCCTCTTTCACTATGAGCAAGAGGCTCTTTAGGTCCTCTTCACTTTCTGCCATTAGAGTGGTATCGTCTGCATATCTGAGGTTCCTGAGGTTTTCCCGGCAATCTTAATTCCAGTTTGTGATTCATCCAGGCCAGCATTTTGCATGATGTACTCTGCATATAAATTAAATAAGCAGGGTGACAATATACATCCTTGTCATACTCCTTTTCGTATGTTAAACCAATCAGTTGTTCCATATCCGGTTCTAACTGTCGCTTCTTGACCCTTATACAGGTTTCTCAGGAGAGATGAGAGGTGGTCTGGTACTCCCATCTCTTTAAGGACTTGTCACATTTTGTTGTGATCCACACAATCAAAGGCTTTAGCATAGTCAATGAAGCAGAAGTAGATGTTTTTCTGGTACCCCCTTGCTTTCTCCAGTGAGAGCCAGTTTGGTGTAGTGGTTAAGTGCGCGGACTCTAATCTGGGAGAACCGTGTTTGATTCCCCACTCCTCCCCTTGCACCTGGCTGGATGACCTTGGGCAAGCCGTAGTTCTGATAAGAGCTGTTCTTGAAAAACAGCATTTCCTGTCAGAGCTCTCTGAGCCCCACCTACCTCACAGGGTGTCTGTTGTGGGGAGGGGAAGGGAAAGGAGTTTGTAAGCTGCTCTGATACACCTTCCTGTAGTGAAGGGCGGGGTATAAATTCAATCTCTTCTGCTTTTTCTTCCATAATCCAGCAAATGTTGGCAATTTGATCTCTACCCTGTCTCTCTATCCTGTCTAGAATGGAGTTCCTTACAATAAAGGACTCATATTAGTTTTGCAAAGAAAAAGAGGCTCCATGTGTACCTTTATTTCTTGTCAGCACACACAAACCAGATAGGCTCTGCTGCATTTTGTGCCTTGAGCACTCTGCTAACCAAATAATCCTTCGTGTTAAAACAGCAAATCCATCTTTTTATAATAAACATGCACATTTCCTCCTTCATAGAGTATTCCACCATTTCCTTATCCATTTCCTAAGCTAAGTTTTCAGCTTATGTTAAGCAGGACGGGACGGGCTCAGCATTTTGATCGCTGTGTCTAGGATACTCAAAGGCACAGAAGATGACAGGCTGTGGACGTTCAGTTACCCCAAATGTAGACTTCCTCCAGCCAAACTAAGGAGGAAGGAAAATGGAAACATTTGCTCAGCGGCCTCAAGACATATTCCTTCAGCCCCATCCAAGTTATTTTTGTTGTTGTTGTTGTTCAGTCGCACAGTCGAGTCCGCCTCTTCGCGACCCCATGGACCAGATCACGCCAGGCCCTCCTGTTTTCCGCCATCCTCTGAAGTTTGCTCAATTTCATGTTCGTTGCATCTATGACACTGTCTAACCATCTCATCCTTTGTCGTCCCCATCTTCTTTGACCTTCAATCTTTCCCAGCATCAGGGTCTTCTCCAGTGAGTGCTCCCTTCTCATTGGGTGGCCAAAGTATTTGAGCTTCAGTTTCATTATCTGGCCTTCCAGGGAACAGTCAGGGTTGATTTCTTTTAGGGTTGACTGATTTGATCTTCTTGCAGTCCAAGGGACTCTCAAGAGTCTTCTCCAGCACCATAGTTCAAAAGAATCTATTCTTCGGCGCTCGGCCTTCCTTATAGTCCAACTCTCGCATCCAAGTTATAACAAGCGGTTATCTGACAACATCCAACTTCCTTGGGAACTCCAATGCACAGAAGCATTTTTCATGTTCCACCACCATAGAAGCTACAGTTACCAAGCATACGTCTGTGAGCCAGCCACACAGTAGACCACTTTGCCAAAATCCATCCTGCTATGTGAAGCTGCCTTTTACTGAAACAGGATATGGGTCCACCTAGCTCAGTACCAGTGCTCCCTCTAAGCTGTGGAGTCTTGAGAGCAAAAATTCTACTTTGTGAGCTACTGGCATTAAAGTTGTGAGCGAGCGATTTGGCTAGTGCATAAATTAGTTTGCTCTGAAGCCATCCTTCCTGAGCTAAGGCAAAAATATGTGAGCCAGAGGCTAAAAAACTGTGAGCCTAGCTCACACTGACTCGGCTTAGAGGGAACACTGCAAATGTCATCTCTCCAGGACCTTAGGTTGAAAAAGGTCCTTCCTAGCATCTTCTCCCTGACGTCCTTTGATTAGAGATGGTGGGGACTGAACCTGGACCTTCTACATGCAAGGCAGATGTTCAGCCACTGAGCCACGGCTTCTCCTTGGATGCTATCTCCAAGTGGCTGTTATGCAGTCTCTAAGCACAAACCTCAAGTAATATTTTCTGCTTTTGATTCCTGGGCCTGCTGTTATGAAGTTCAGGCTCTTTTAGCCCTTTGGATCTATAGATCAGTTGATCCACTAAAGCAAGTTGAGCTGCTAAGTGCTTACCTTGTTAAAAAGAAAAACACTTGTCATGGATAAACTCTTTCCACCTGCATGGAGAGGATGCAGCGTAGACCTGTTTTCAGATCCAGCCAACACAGAAAGCTAGCCACTGAGCCAACTGCCAGCTCTCTTTAGAGCATTCATTCCCTAAACCCCATGTAACCCATTTGGCAGGGGCTCATTCCAGTCTAGGAGCTGCGGTGGCTCAAGTGGTTAAGACGCTGAACTGCAGGCTGTGGAAGGTCAGTAGTTCAGCAGTTCGAGACCCGAGTTGCCGCATGACGGAGTGAGCTCCTGTCTCTAGTTCCAGCTCCTGCCAACCTAGCAGTTTGAAAGCAAGCAATTGCAAGTAGATAAATAGGTACCACTTCGGTGGGAAGGTAACAGCGTTCCATGCGCCTTGGTGTTTAGTCATGCCGGCCATATGACCATGGAAACGTCTTCGGACAGCGCTGGCTCTTCGGCTTTGAAACGGAGATGAGCACCGCAACCCTAGAGTCGGACTCGACTGGCTTTCGAGCAAGGGAACCTTTACCTTTTTACCTTTACATTCCAGTCTTATAGACCTCTGTCCAAGTCAAACACTTCTTGATTGCTCATGTCAGGATTTAGACACTTCCAAAATACAGCGTCTCAACAAAGAATCCAGGGACCACAGGGGAGAACAATTGCCCACCATCTTTGATGAGGTGACCTTGGTTTCAGCTGCCAACTGTTGGCCACTCCATGTGGGTCTTGGATATATTGTAGCATTCCCAATAATAAAGAAGAAGAAAAAGAAGAAGAAGAGATTGGATTTATACCCCAAGTGGAGTTTGAAAGTGGCTTACAATCTCCTTTGCCTTCCTCTCCCCCCAACAGAACAAAGTTTGAGTCCAGTGGCACCTTTAAGACCAACAAAGTTTAATTCATGATATAAGCTTTCGTGTGCAAGCACATTTCTTCAGATATCACACGAAACCTTATGCCTTGAATTAAACTTTATTGGTCTTAAAGGTGCCACTGGATTCAAACTCTGTTCTGCTGCTTCAGACCAATACAGCTACCCACCTGAATCTATCTCCCCACAACAGACACCCTGTGAGGTAGGTGGGACTGAGAGAGCTCTTTCAAGGACTGCTCTTGAGAGAATAGCTCTGAGAGAACTGTAACTGACCCAAGGTCACTGAGCAGCTGCATGTGGAGGAGTGGGGAATCAAATCCGGTTCTCCAGGTTAGAGTCTGCCACTCTTGACCACTACACCAAACTGGCTCAATGTGATTCTGCCTTATTCAGAAGCTTCAAGGTGAGGTTCAGGCAGCCAGACTGTGCTTGAAATTCCTGCTGCATTGCTCCGAACATTCGCTTGGGCTTTGTCTGATGCTGAACATTCCTTGTCAAAAACCAAGGTTTGGCTGTGCTTCTGAAGGCTTCCCTGAATATTCTCCTACTGTTTCGCTGCTGTTGGCTGTAGATTTTCCTTGCCGTTTTTTAATTTATAGAATCAGTGTGGAGTAGCCTAGATTTCCTCAACATGCCCTGTCTTCTAGCATATATTATTGTGAAAACTGGTGGCTTACCTTGATAAGAATTTGCTGAAATGCCAAGCCCAAGTTATTGGCCAAATATTTGGACAAGTAAGAGATTTAATTTCATTCAAGAAATCTCAGTTAATGAATTCTATGAATTTTAAGGCTACTCACGGTTGTGTATGAGAGAAGAATTGTCAAGAAAACCACGCTCCGTTCAATCCTAGGAATGGAAGGAGATGACAGAGTAGATCTCACACACACCTGTTCCCCCGTATCCTCCTCTACCCACCCACCCACCCACCCCAAATTCTGAGATTTTGAGTTGCAAACAAAGTGAGGATGTGGCAGGAAAGCTTCAGGAAAAAGGGAGGTCAGCAGAAGTTCCCCTTTTCCAAGAAGTTGTAAAAGAGGCAAAACAGGTGGTTTCTTTTGATTTCTAGCTGTAAACCCTCCTCAGTCTCATCCTATTTTGTCCCTTGGGGTCCCCAAGGTCTCTGAAGCAGCACCCCCGGGGGGGGGCGCATGTGGAACATAACAGCCATCATGCCGAATAATCAGATCAATGGTTCATTCACTCCAGCACCCCATTTTGCAAGCCAGAAACTCTCACAAGACCTACAAGTAAGGCACAGAGGCCAAAAACTCTACTGGTATTCTGAAGATGCAGAACCCTTTAATCAGCATAGCTAACAGGTATCGGGTTCTAGATCAAATCAAGCTTGAATTCTCCTTAGAACCTAAAATGACTGAATTGAGATTATCATACTTTGGTCACATCGTGAAGAAGAGATTGGATTTATACCCCACCCTTCACTACCCGAAGGAATCTCAGAGCAGCTTGCAATCTCCTTTCCCTTCCCCTCCCCACAACAGACACCCTGTGAGGTAGGTGGGACTGAGAGAGCTCTTTTGAGGACTACTCTTTCCAGTACAGCTCTGAGATAATTTATGACTGACCCAAGGGCACACCAGCAGCTGCACGTGGAGGAGTGGGGAATCAAACCCGATTCTCCCAGATTAGATTCTGCGCTCCTAACCACTACCCCAAACTGGCTCTCCAGACAAGACTTCCTGGCAAAGACAATTGTGCCAGGAAAAGCTGAAGAACACAGGCTGGCTGTGATGAGGGCCAGAGCCTTTTCAGTGGCGGCTCCACACTGGAGGAATGAGCTCCTGGGAGAGATCAGGGCCCTTCAAGACCTTCTACAGTTCCACAGGGCCTGCAAGATGGAACTCTTTCACCAGGCCTTCGACTAGGGAGCCACCCCAATAAATTGAGGGCCTGGCCCCAATGTTAATATCAACATTAATATGTTAATGGCTTCCGGTTTTGGCGCTTTAAGCCGCCCTGAGCCTGCCTCAGCAGGGCGGGTGGGATACAGATCAAATAAAATAAATAAATAAATCCTTTTTTAGAACCGATTAATCTCATATCATACTGCCCCATCCTGTGACAATGAGTGCCACATGTTAATTCCTTAAGAGGGAAGAGCTTTGCCAGTTTGGTGTAGTGGTTAAGTGCGCGGACTCTAATCTGGGAGAACCGGTTTTGATTCCCCAATCCTCCACTTTCACTTGCTGGATGAACCTTGGGTCAGTCATAAGTTCTTTCAGAACTATTCTCTCAAGGGCAGGGTATGAATCTGAAAAGTACGCAAACGGAGAGTGATTTCAGCAAAGCGTACTTTATTCTATCCAGAACAAGACAACTGTGCTGGACCTCCTGATGGCACTGGTATTTCTGGCCACTGTGTGACACAGAGTGTTGGACTGGATGGGCCTTTGGCCTGATCCAACATTGGCGTCTCTTATGTTCTTATGTTCTTATATCCCCCGAGAAACCACCACCCAAAACTTCCCTATAGGTTATTTACAGTGGCCGAGAGTCCCATAGGCTCTCGGCCGGGGAA
>NW_015164267.1:38714-47515 GCF_001447785.1 Gekko japonicus
CTCCGGGGCAAGTTATGCTCTTTCTTCGTGGTGGTTGGGGGGGGGGGGTCAACAATGGGAGGGCTTCTAATGTCCTGGCCCCGCTGGTGGACCTCCTGATGGCACTGGTATTTCTGGCCACTGTGTGACACAGAGTGTTGGACTGGATGGGCCTTTGGCCTGAACCAACATTGGTGTCTCTTATGTTCTTATGTTCTTACCATCTCGAAGGAGCAGGGTCGCCAGCTCTGGGTTGGGAAATACTTGGAGATTTGGGGGATGGAGCCTGAGGAGGGCGGGTTTTGGAGAGGGGAGGGACCTCAGCAGGATACAACGCCATGGAGGCCACCTTCCAAAGCAGCCATTTTCTCCAAGGGAATGTGTTATGTACACGGACCGCCACCAAGGGTCCGCGGCTTAAGCAGGAGCTTAGTCCCAAATACAATGGGAACCAAGGATCCTAGTCCACCGGGAGTCCACCAATAGCACCCTTGGCGGGATATTCAAACCCTCCAATGGGGACAGAGGTGTGCCAGGTGGAGTGTATATAGTTGGCCTTGCAAGGCCGTTTTGTGTGTCTTGTTTGGAAGTACGATAAACGCATCTGAACGCATGTTGTAGTCTGAGTTCTCCATGCGTAGAAACCCTGTACTTTTCAGAATGGATCTTGGCTGTCGGGAGATCAGTTGTAGTAACCCCAGGAGATCTCCAGCCACCACCTGGAGGCTGGCGAGCCCGTGAAGGTGGCCACTCCACCAGTGGAAGACAAGGTGGCTCTGGACACCTGTGGTTTGTGAAAGTGTCTGTACCCAAAATAATCTATGGGGGTTCCCCCCAAAAAACCCCAAAAATCTGCTGTCTGATTTCGCAGTGTGCCTTTGGAGTCGATTTCTGATGGGTGGATCTGACTGTCTCCTGGCCACCGGAGGAGCCCTGTGTTTTTTTGCCGTTATTAAAATGAGAACAAAGAGGCTTGGATCTTCACTCAGATAGCTCCTTATGCTAATTAGAAAACAAACGAGCAATTACCGTGAGGCAATGGAATTAAATTTCTTAAAAGGTGTAATGAATTTTAACTGTTAGCGGGGCTGAGGTAATATGTGAAAGGTGAGATAGGAACATTGCCTCTTCTCCCCCCCGCCCCCCCCGCCCCGAACTCCCCTGTGAGCATAAACATTTGCAAAATTTCAAAAATTAAACAAGACTAAAGCAGACGCAGGGACAATTAGAGTCAGGTTCCAACGGTGGCTGTGCTAAGTAGGCAGCGAGCTCGACTCCCCCTGCCTTTTGCTTTCTCATCTTCCGCCTACATCCACAGCTCTGCCTCTAGCAGTATCTTCATCTCCACCCAATTTCTTGCCATGTTTCCTCTTGGAGATTCTGGCTGTTCGATCAAAGGAAGGTTGTCCTGAGAAGTAAGGACCCAATTAATCATGAACGTATGGAACTGTCTGATACTGAACCAGACCATTGGTCCATCAAGGTCAGTATCAGAGGTCATTTCGGCGGGGATCGCGGGGGATCGCAGTTCCCCCGGGTGAGGTACGGGGGGTGGGGCACATGACGAAGCCCCGCCCCCTGCTTCCGGCCCTCATTCAGCCAGGAGGAGGCAGGAGAAGAGGGAGGGTAAGTTGCTTCCTCCCTGCCTCAGCCCGCCAAGTGTTTCTAGGGAGTGGGTGGGGCCAGGTAGGGCTTTTGCCCAGCAAAGCTTCTGATTGGCCGAGCAGATTTTTTTTTTTTAAAGTTGCTTTGGCAGCAGCTGCCACCACAGCACAAGGGTCTTTGTTGTGTTATTGAAGTTAAGCTGTAGCAATCATTTTGTGGTGGGCTCCATCTCCGGTGGCAGTAGGGTTACCAGCCCCCAGGTCCAGACAGGGGTTCCCCCACTTCTGGGGGCTCCAGTCCCAAGCCCCTCCCCAAGCCGTGGCCACCCATCTCCCTCCCCTCCTCCTGCAGAGATTTAAAGGGCTTCAGCTGATCAGCAGAGAGCATGTGGCCTGCCGATCAGCTGGAGGGTCCTTTAAATCTTACAGCAGGGAGGGAAAGGGGCTGTCATTGGCCGCAGCTTCGCTTGCAAAAAGACCCTTTTAAATGTTTTTTTTGCGGCTGGCCATGGAACTGCGGTGGCTCAAGTGGTTAATGTTATTGAAGTTAAGCTGTAGCAATCATTTTGTGGTGGGCTCCATCTCCGGTGGCAGTAGGGTTACCAGCCCCCAGGTCCAGACAGGGGTTCCCCCACTTCTGGGGGCTCCAGTCCCAAGCCCCTCCCCAAGCCGTGGCCACCCATCTCCCTCCCCTCCTCCTGCAGAGATTTAAAGGGCTTCAGCTGATCAGCAGAGAGCATGTGGCCTGCCGATCAGCTGGAGGGTCCTTTAAATCTTACAGCAGGGAGGGAAAGGGGCTGTCATTGGCCGCAGCTTCGCTTGCAAAAAGACCCTTTTAAATGTTTTTTTTGCGGCTGGCCATGGAACTGCGGTGGCTCAAGTGGTTAAGACGCTGAACTGCAGGCTGTGGAAGGTCAGTAGTTCAGCAGTTCGAGACCCGAGTGTGCCGCATGATGGAGTGAGCTCTCGTCTCTAGTTCCAGCTCCTGCCAACCTAGCAGTTCGAAAGCAAGAAATTGCAAGTAGATAAATAGGTACCACTTCGGTGGGAAGGTAACAGCATTCCGTGCGCCTTGGTGTTTAGTCATGCCAGCCACATGGCCACGGAAACGTCTTCGGACAGCGCTGGCTCTTCGGCTTTGAAACGGAGATGAGCACCGCAACCCTAGAGTCAGATTCGCCTGGCTTTCGAGCAAGGGAACCTTTATCTTTACCTATGGCTTGGGGATGTATCTCCACCCATCCCCAGAAGGCCCCCCCAAATCCCCCGCCGGAGCGACAAGGGGACCTAGCAACCCTATGTGGCAGCCATTTTGTGGCAGCCACTTTGTCGCTGCACCCACCATGCTGTGTTAGCATTCCAAATGTGCTCATAGGCTCAAAAGGTTTGGGGACCCCTGGTCTACTTGGACTCCCCAGAATCTCAGCCAGAAAATGTCTGTACTATGCTTCCTCTCACAAAGCAACTGGGGGCCTACATGGGTGAAAACAGCCCTCCACCACAAAACTCATGAACACATGAAGCTTCCCTGCGCTGAATCAGACCTTTAGTCCATCAGTGCCATACTGATTACACAGACTGGCAGCAGCTCTCCAGAGTCTCCCCTGATGGTCTTTCATAAGATCCACCACTTCATCCTTTTCACCGGAAATGCCAGGGATTGAACCTGGGACCTTCTGCATGCCAAGCAGAGGCTCTACCACTGACAGTGCCAATCCTAAGAGCGCTTTCCTGGGAGTAAGCTCCATTGAACAGAGGCCCCGGTCACACAGAAAGTTTTGGGCCAGGAGTGGGACGGATCAGGGGCGCAGCAAACGGGCGCGATCTCACCACAACATCTGGGAAGCGGCGCGCACCCGTCCCCGATCCGTCCCTAACCCCGGAAAACCCACTGCAAAAAAGAACCTCCTACAGAGGAGGACTTACCTGCAGCACTGCAGCAAGCGTGGCCGTGGGATCGCCGCCGCGCCCGTTGTGCATATCAATCCCGGCTCCCCACCGAACTGCGCATGCACACACATGCACAGTTCGGCTGCCGCGCTCTTCTTTCTGTGGCTTCCCCCCCCCATCTGATCCTGCCGGGGAGGAAGTGCGCGGCGGCTCAGGGGATCTGTTAGATCCCGCCGCCGCGTGTCTCTTTTGGTGCGGCTTTAAAAAGCCGCACTTTGCCCATCCTCCCCCCCCCCATGTGGCAGGGACCAGAATTTAGTAGAATTCAGAGTATGATTGCTCTCTGAGCCATGGCTCCCTTCATTGGTCCAATTGCTGATTATCTGATAAGAGTCTTACCAGCCCTGGCTAGTGTGAATTCAGACAACGTAGATACCAGTTAGCTAATACTAGGAAAGAAAAATCTACCCCTTAACCACTGAACATTATATAAATGTGTTATGATTTGTACCTTGGGGGGAATGTGGTGTAGTGGTTAGAGTGTCAGACTAGGGTCTGGGAAACCTGGGTTTGAATCCCCACTGCCATGGAAGCTTGCTGGATGACCTTGGGCCAATCACACACTCTCAACTTAACCTACCTCACAGGGTTGTTGTGAGCATCAAACAAAGAAGGGGAGAATGTTGCCAGCCACTTAGGGTCCCCATCGTGAGGTGTTAATAAATCACTTTGTAACCAAAATATCCAAGGTACCTTCAGGGTGGTCTTGACCCCATTCATGGGGACCACACATTTTTCTTTCGAAAGAAAATGATAGCCAAATAGGGATCCCAAGTCCCCCCGGGGGGCAGGGAAACCCCCGCCCCAGAGGCCCGTTCCCCAGTGCCGCCGGATCGGGCCCCGGAGGGAACTCCACCCCGACGTGCGCGTCACCCAGAAGTGACGCAGGCACGCCGGGCATGCTGGGGGCGGGGCCACGGCCATACAAGGGAAAACTCTATGGTTTTCCTTGTATGGCCGTGGCCCTGCCCCCAGCGTGCCTGGCGTCCTCCCGTCACTTCCGGGTGACGTGCATGCGAAGATACACTTGGCAACCCTATAGCCAAAACTTTTAGGATTCCTTGGCATTCCATGTCAGAAGACATCCCGCATTTTGCTTTACATCTGGGTCTTCCTTAGCCACGAGATGCTGTTTCATTGGCCATCCTTTTGCTTTCCTCCTTCATATATTTATCATCTTGTTGTCCTTTAAATCCTATCTGTAAAATTTGTAGCATCAAATTCTGGAGCATTTCACACATAGGCCTCCACCGTATGCAAAAACCTGATGATTATTCCCAAGTGTTTCCATGAATAATGTGTTTATTATTTCCATCTCCCATAAACGACTGCCTCATTCCCTAGAGAGAAAAAAGTCACATACGTCATAGAATCACAGTCCTGCGTAATGCTAGCAACTGTGCTTCACCATTCAGACTGGAGACATGAGACCACCGGCATATTTGCAATTAAAGAATTATGACTGAGTTGAAAGGAAATGATCCTGGCTTTAAAAATGAAAAGATGCACCCAGCTTGAAAAGGAGAGAGGAAGGCCGGGCCTTAGCTGGAAGTCGGAGGTTGGCTTTGGATGCCATGGCAACCCAGTATTTGCGAGAAGCAGCCAACCATGGGAGACGGAGTCAGAGGTCCTGCGTTTATTGCTCACTCCTTCCAATGCCCTGCTCAAGGCTATCCATCCAAGCGGTAATTCTTCTGTGCTTGCGATGGATAGGAAAAGCCGCATAGGACAATTGACTGTATGCAACAGTTTCATTTATCTGTGTCCTGTTCTTGCCAGGTCAAGAGACTGTAAGCAAGGCCTGGAGCAGACAGGTCCAGCAGTGGAAGCAATTAACAGGTTCCAGACAGCGGTCCTCAGATCGTAAGGTCAGGGACAGCAGAACTGGGAGACCTCCCGGATGTTGAGCCAGGGGTTTGCAAACCTCTGCTGAGCCCTTATCTTCCAAAGAAGGTCACCTGCTAAGGTGGAGAGTCTGGGGGAGGCGAAACAAGGCAGGCAGGTGAACTGATTGGGGTGGCAAGCAGGTGAGGTGGCATTAAGCCTGGTGAGTAGGGAGATGAGCAGGCAGCAGAGTGCAAAATTCTCATCCCTGCCGTTTGGACCGGAAAGTCCTTATTTCAGATTTGCAGTATACCGAAGAACCACTGAAGGGTTCCAGATCTGGATCTTCTGCAGTGGGGTCTACAGGAGGGCGGACGGCCTTGGATGGTTGGTAAATCAGATTCTCCGTGCAGGAATTTTGAGTAAGCCCTCTGAAAGGCTAGAGTCTGGCAATGTGGAGACTTCCATTGTAAACTTAGGCAGATCATGAGAGGGAGGTCAGGAAGGGTTGCCTCCGTGCTTAGTTCTCGTGGCCCTTTCTTACACGCCCAGGGAAATGCTGATTGCCACTTTGGGGTCAGGAATCAATTGTTCTCCAGGCCAGTTTGGCTGGGGATCCTGGAGGTTTCTTGTCATCTTCTGGATGTGGAACAGCAGTCACTGGGGGTGTGGAGGGGGGGAGGTATTTGTGAATTTCCTGCATTGTGCAGGGGGTTAGACTAGATGACCCTGGAGGTCCCTTCCAACTCTATCATTCCTCCTTGGAGCTGTCTTAGAGATATGCATTTCTGACATGAGACCTCCTGGGTAGATGTTAAGGCCATTTTCAGAGGGGCTCAGGGATTATGTCACAAAATGATAAAATTGCATCAGATAGAAATCAAGCCATAATCAAAATAGTATTGTGGGCCGCCCCTCTCTAATGGCCACCTCTGCCCTCTCCATTGCTCTGTTTTGTATTCTGGAAACCAAGATCTGACCAGTGTTCCCTCTAAGCTGAGCAAGTGTGAGCTAGCTCACAGTTTTTCAGCCTCTGGCTCACACATTTTTGTCTTAGCTCAGGGAGGAGGGCTCCAGAGCAAACTAATTGATGCAGCAGCCCAATCGCTCGCTCACAACTTTAATGCCAGTAGCTCACAAAGTAGGATTTTTGCTCACGAGAGTCCACAGCTTAGAGGGAGCATTGGTGGGTGGGTAAAGAGGGCTGGCAACAGGGGACCTCCCGCTATAGCGGGAGGCCTGGCAGGCCCAGCGACTGCTGGGGCTGCTGCCTTCGTAGCACCAAAGTGCATCTCCATCTCTCTGCCACCCCCATCCAAGTAACCTAGTCAGTTGCACTTGGATATGTAGAGCTGTGTCCCAGATTCAAGACCCATAATGCCTTGCACTTGTGAACCGTTAAGTGCCGAACTGAAAGTTCACTGGCCGGTAAGTTCACCAGCTCTGCAGTCTAAGTCTTTGCACATTCCTTCCTTTTGTCCCGGCTAAATCTGAACATTCCACACTTCTCAATACGATGCACGGCTGGCTCTCCTGCTCTTTCCCCCTACAGCCAGCTTGTAAAGGGCAGAGGGCAAAAATTCAGAAGTGGCTGAGTACAAGTGCCTTTCTGGAGAGGTCATCTGTGACATACTGCCGTACGCCGAGTCCGAATTTAGAGCCTGCGGCGCGGTCACTGTGGTGTAAGGGGGACGACGACATTAGAGCTTTTGTATGCCTGAACTAAATGTTCCTACTGCAATATCAGAGCATCAGTGGGACAGTTGGTATGTGGGTAATTGGCAATTCTTTAAAAAGCAAAAAGCCATTTAAGATCCTTAGGAAGGGAGCCGAGATAATAGAAGAGTGCTCTTCCCTGCTGACATTTGTTATGTGAACTGACACCATTCAAAAAAACCCCCGAGATATTGTAAAATGGAGAGCAACGTCCTTGTGGTTGGATTCCAGCCATGTAACACGGCTTCACCGGTCTAGAAGGCATCCGTAATATGCAGTCAGCCCTGCGTTACAGCTGATCTGCACATGAGAGCCAGCATGCTGTGGTGGTTACGGTGCAATCCTAGGGAGAGGTACTCCAGCCAAGCTTAGAGTAACTCTCCTTAGGATTGCACTGTTAGTGTCTCAGACCAGGATCTGGGAGCCTCAGGTTTGAATCCCCACTCTTCCCCAGAAGAAGTGCGCGGACTCTAATCTGGGAGAACCGGGTTTGATTCCCCACTCCTCCACTTGCACCTGCTGATGTGACCTTGGGTAAGCCATAGTTCTGATAAGAGCTGTTCTTGAAAAAGAGCAGTTTCTGTCAAGAGCTCTCTCAGCCCCGCCTACCTCACAGGGTGTCTGTTGTGGGGAGGGGAAGGGAAAGGAGTTTGTAAGCCGCTCTGAGACTCCGACTGAAGGGCAGGGTAGAAATCCAATCTCCTCCTCCTCCTCCCCCACTGTGGGTTTTTGCTGCCGTTTGGCTCCTTGCCTGCACTGGGTTTCCCAGATTGGAAGGGCGGGGTACAAATCCAATCTCTTCTCTTCTACTTCTTACTGATGACCTTGGGCCAGTCACACACTCTCAGCACAGTCCACCTCACTGGGTTGTTGTGAGGATGAAACAGAGGAAAGGAGAACAAGGTAGACTGCTTTAGGTCCCCCTTGGGGAGAAAGGCGGAGTAAAGAAGTAAACTAAAAATAGATAAATCTACACATGAGGGGCATCACAGAGGGTGCAAGTTTTCTTGGACTGGACAAATGAACCATCATACTGGATGAGGTCCATCTAGCTCACTTTCTGTTTCTAGTGGTAGAAAAGAGTAAGAGCCCAGCAGGCCCTTAAAGATTAACCAAATTTGTGTCAGGGTATGAGCTTCTGTGAGTCATTGCTCACTTCTTCAGACTCATGAAAGCTCCTCCCCTGCCACAAATTTGGTTAGTCTTTAAGGTGCTACTGGACTCTTGCCCTTTTCTACTGCTACAGACAGACTAACACAGCGACCCATCTTGATCTTTCTGTATCTAGGCATCACATGCCTAAGGGTTCTCAAAAGCTGGTTGGTCCTTCACTCTTGTTTGTCCTCCTCCAGTGGTCAGAGATGTTTCTCTACACATGAAGGAAATTCCGTCTAGCTGTCATGCTAAGAAAGGCCTGTCCTCCATGGAATTGCCAAATCCTTTCTTGAAACACGTGATACTGCCTTATACTAAGTCAGAGCCAGTTTGTTGCGGTGGTTAAGTGCGCGGACTCTAATCTGGGAGAACCGGGTTTGATTCCCCACTCCTCCACTTGCACCTGGCTGGATGACCTTGGGAAAGCCGTAGTTCTGATAAAAGCTGTTCTTGAAAAAGAGCAGTTGCTGTCAGAGCTCTCTCAGCCCCACCTACCTCACAGGGTGTCTGTTGTGGGGAGGGGAAGGGAAAGGAGTTTGTAAGCCGCTCTGAGACACCTTTGGGTAGTGAAGG
>NW_015164267.1:48001-60098 GCF_001447785.1 Gekko japonicus
TCCTCCTCCTCTTCTTCTTCTTCTTCTTCTTCTTCTTCTTCTTCTTCTTCTTCTTCTTCTTCTTCTTCTTCTTCTTCTTCTTCTTCTTCTTCTTCTTCTTCTATCAAAGTCAGCCTTATCTACCCTGACTGGCAGAAGCTCTCTAGGATCTCAGAAGGAGGTCTTTCACATATCTAAAGTAGCAGAACATCTGCCTGGCATGCAGAAGCAGGCCCATAGCCATGATGGAGCAAAAGGGGGCGATGCCTCATCAATCATATGTCATGCCCCTCCAATCAGCATAACAAGTTGGTGTGAAATCTGTCACACATCTTTCAGGTGTACATTTTCTTTGTGAAAAGGAAGGAGTTGAGTAAAAAGTGTGAATCCTGACATAAATCTTCCAAGGGTGAATTCTCTATGCAGTTGGCTAGAAGAGAATTAGCAGTTAGCAGGGCTGAAGAGTCCTGATTTTAAAAGCCTGCAGAAGTGTTGTGTGGCACCGTTAGAAGCCTTGAGTTAGTGATTTACAGAGGAAAGAAGGTTGAATTTACCGTTTCAGTAACTGGAGAAGGCTCTCCCACTTCTTAAATTCTGCAAACTATGTAAAATAGTTGCTTGGGAGGGCATTTTTATAAAGCTTATACAGAACAGGACTGTAGTCTGTGCCACAGTGAGCACTGTGCATTATTGATTTGTTGTATGTTCTGTCGTGCTCTTACAGAGTTGTTTTCATTTTTTTGTAATTCCATTTTCTTGCCTTGCTTGACATAGCATGTGTGATACTTTTTTTTTGCATTTTTGTACGCCTAGTCCTATTGCATTTTTATTAGATCTCTCCTGCTGTTTGATTACAATGTTGTATGCCATGTAATCCACTTTAAGTCTGATCAGATGGCTCTTTAGATCTGCATGAGGCACAATTGCCTCTCGGATCTAAAGGTAATATCCAGGCACAAAGATCTGGGAAATGTCCCTCTTCCATGGGCATCCCGTTTTGCCGCACTTCAGAGCCGTACTTAAAAGATAGCACTTTAAATCTGGGGTTTTCGGTTACCTACGGGACAACTGCGGTCTTTCACCCGTCTGATCATTCCACCAGTGCGCAATCCTCCCAGCGGGGTGGTCTGACGTCAGACCATCCCGAGCAGGCACCATTTAAAAAAAATCTCTACACATGTGCGGATCAACAAGGACGTGCTGTGACGCCTATGTGCATGCGCAAAAAGTTTTTTTTAAAAAACCACCGCGCGCCTCCTTCAACAAGGACGCGCTGTGACACCTATAAAAGGTAAACGTTCCCTTGCTCGAAAGCCAGTCAATTCCAACTCTAGGGTTGCGGTGCTCATCTCCGTTTCAAAGCCGAAGAGCCAGCGCTGTCCAAAGACGTTTCCGTGGTCATGTGGCCGGCATGACTAAACACCAAGGCGCACGGAACGCTGTTACCTTCCCACTGAGGTGGTACCTATTTATCTACTTGCAATTTCTTGCTTTTGAACTGCTAGGTTGGCAGGAGCTGGAACTAGAGACGGGAGCTCACTCCGTCATGCGGCACTCGGGTCTCGAACTGCTGAACTACCGACCTTCCACAGCCTGCAGTTCAGCGTCTTAACCACTTGAGCCACCGCAGCTCCTGTGACACCTATGCACATGCGCAAAAAGGTTTTTTTAAAGAAACCCACCACACATGCCTCCTTCAGTGGACGCTGTCTAGACAATCCACAATGGAGCCAGCGCACGGCAAGGCGATTCACCAGGGGGATGTCTGGTCATGCTACGACGGATTGAAAAGATTGGGATAAAATTCAAATGGGCATAATGGCAGGATTAGCTGCCCATCTGAACACACCCTTAGAGTTTCAAGTAGAAAATCGGTTAATAAAATATAAATAATAAATAAATAATGACGGGCTGACCACCCACTGTACTCATTTCCCCCCAGTAAAAATTTTATGGCTACGGGCCTGTGCAGAAGTCCCCAGGTTCAATAGCCGGCATCTCCAGTTAAAATATCTGGCAGTAGATGATGTAAATAAAACACCTTTGCCCGCAGAGCTGCTGCCAGTCTGAGTAGACAATACTGGCCCTGATAGACCAAGATTCAGTATAAAGTATCTTCCTATGTTCATGTGTGTGTGTGTTCACATCACCTACTACTTGATCCTTTTGACTGATGTTGGGGACTGAACGTGGGACCTTCTCCAGGCAAAGCGGGCCCTCCTAATTAATTAGATTCCTCCCTTCCGAGTTCTCAGAGATGTCTTTTTACAGAATTGCCACAGTGGCTTAATGTATTGCAAAATACTTTTAACCCGCAGATGTCTCTGGCTTTCAGACGGAAGGAAGGCACCGCGCATGGCTGCTTTGTAAGGCACGGAATGGGCTAGGAGAGGATATTGACATGTTTTGCTTTCTCTCACTTTCAAGGTTTTAAGAGAACAGTGACACTTGGGATTCCTTTGACGGTAGCTGGATTCCTTTAGGGTAATTGGACGGTCTCGGATCACTTGCTCACGGGCCACGGGGAGCTCCAAAGCGCTGACCAGTTCTTTGTGCGGCTCTCGGGATAATAAGAAAGACACACAAAGTAATAAAAAGGAGGATTAGATTCATATTAAAAACATCCATAAGAAGACTGAAGTGACATTTAAATTATTGCCTCTGGGAGGCCGGTATCAATTGTTGGCGGCAGGCACCAGCTATTCCTTGATTGTCCAAATATTGGCCCGTTACATGGAACAGTGTTTCAGCCTTATGATCTCTCGGGATCCCAGAACGGCTCTGCGGGCAGGACTTTGCTTACACTAATAGCTGTGGGAAAGGAAAGGGTCCCGTGTCCCATCAGGAGCCCTTCTGCTGCAGCTGGCGATAGGAAATCTCTATCATTATCGTTACACCTCAGGGATACTCGTCAAAGAGAGCTTAGAAGTAAATGTTTCTTTCAGCACAACATTTTCTGTTCCATGTGTGTGTATCTCTCTCTCGCTTTAAAGACAGATCGACAGATTGACCGATAGATATTTAGTTATTTATTTATTAGATTTGTATCCCGCCCTCCCCAGATGGGCTCAGGGCAGCTTCCAACAGCGGCAAATGCCATAAGAAACAGTTAAAACAGTATAAGGCAATCAATAAATAAAGTGCCGTGCTCTAGATATTAACTTATCTCTCCAAGATGGGATCCTTTTATGAACCCGACACAGCCACTCCTCCCCTCCGGATCAAATGGGCGCAGTCAGACAGCCACATCTGTCAGGTGTTCCCCAGCCATACCTATTCTGTCATAGGACGACTTGGAGCTGGGTTAAAAAGGCACCACATCACAAGTGGGGTTTTCGGTTTCAGTACGCTCCATGGCTAAGGTGCTGCAATAATGTGCGTGCTTTGCCACAGGATGTCTCCGTGGGTAACCCGCAGCAGACTGATCATGTCCCACGACACTTTAAACCGGTTCAATTAGAGGCGGCACCATATTGTGCCAAGCAGCCAGTGTTCTTTGCAGCCAATGTTCTTTGCAGCCTCGGGACTTAAAAGATGGGAAGGGACATAGTTCAGTGGCTGAGCATCTGCCTTACCATGCAGAAAATTCCGAGTTCAATCCCCAGCATCTCCAGTAGTTAAAAAGGCTCAGGTGGCGTAGCTGTTGTGGAAGATTGTTACAGGAGACCCTGGGGAGCCGCTCCCACTCTGAAGAGGCAGCACTAACCTTGCTGGACTGATAGTCTGATTCAGTATAAGGAACTGGGGCTAAAAGAGTCACGCTGTGCTCCCTCCAGAGGTTTCTCTCACATTGAATGGGAGATAGACCATGGCTCACAATACAAGAACACGTGGGCACTCCATGAAATTGCTGAGCGGTCGGGTTAGAACGGATAAAAGGAAGTACTTCTTCACCCAAAGAGTGATTAACACTTCGAATTCACTGCCACAGGAAGTGGTGGCAGCTACAAGCATGGACGGCTTCAAAAGGGAATTAGATAAGCATATGGAGCAGAGGTCCATCAGTGGCTATTAGCCACAAGGTATAGATAGGGACTCTGGGGCAAGTGATGCTCTGTCTTCTTGGTGCTTGGAGGGGGGGGGGGGTCAACAGTGGGAGGGCTTCTAATGTCCTGGCCCCACTGCTGGACCTCTTGATGGCACTGGTATTTCTGGCCACTGTGTGACACAGAGTGTTGGACTGGATGGGCCTTTGGCCTGATCCAACATTGGCGTCTCTTATGTTCTTATAGACCCGTGAGCTCCTGAGGCATCACAGGAACCTCTTGGGCCATCTTCCGTCCCTGGTGTAAGTGAATGTGCCAAGGGTCTCTGTTCATCAGTGGGCCTTCTGCTGACCAGTGGGCCTTGGTGGTGGCACAGTGATGTCCCACTCTGTGGGCCTTTGATGTTTGCCCCAATTACAGGAGAGAGCACTTGCAAAAAAAAAAAAAAAACCACTGGAGCAGAGTTCTTTCCCTTCTGGTCCAAAAGGCCAGCATTCATTCATTATTTATTTATTTATATTTAAATTTATACCCCGCCCTACCCCGAAGGCTCAGCACCTTTCTCCTGTTGCGCAAGAAGATAAGAACATGAAGAGCCCTGCTGGATCAGACCAGTGGTCCATCTTATCCAACATCCTGTCTCACACAGCAGCCAATCAGTTCCTCTGGAGGGCCAACAACAGGGCACAGAGGCTGACACCTTCCCCTGATGTTGCCTCCTAGCCCCGGGACTCAGAGGTTGACTGCCTCTGAACGTGGAGGTTCCCCTCAGTCACCATGGCTAGAAGCCACTGATAGACGTATCCCCAATGAATCTGCTTCATTCTTTTTTAAAACTGCTTGTGGCATCCTCTGGCAGCGAATCCCAAAATTTAGTCACTCACTGTGTAAAGACGTATTTCCTTTTGTCAGTCCTCAATCGACTGCCCCAGCTATCGAGGCCTCCAGTCGTACTTTGAAACCCAAAAGGGATTGTTAGATAATAGGACATTTCAGAGCCTATAGTAAGAAGCTTCTTTGACTGTTGTGTGGGTAACCCTTGTTTTGCTTACTGACTCAGGCAGTTCCAGGGCCAAAGTGTTGCCAAAGGAGTCTCTCTTTTAAAAAGCAGAATGGCAGCCCCTGCCTTAGAAAGAAAAAAGCCGCTTCTTCTAAGAAGAGGGAGCAGCCCACCCAAAGCTTTGGAGAACATGTGCCTCGACTGCATACTCTCTTTCTCGCCTTGAGACTTAAAGTATTTCTTCCAGAGGTAGATTCGGGGGGGATCGCGGGGGATCGCAGTTCCCCCAAGTGAGATGCAGGGGGCGGGGCACACGACGAAGCCCCGCCCCTTCTTCCGGCCACCCCCTGCTTCGAGCCTCATTCTGTTGCAGAAGGAGGAAGAAGCAGGAGGGTAAGTTGGCGTCCTCCCCCTCTGCCTGGTTGAGGCAACTCTACGTGACCTCCGCAAGGACTCCCAGCCCCATCCAGGAGCTTCCCCGATGTAGCTGTGTTAGTCTGTTGCTGCAAAATAGTCCAAGAGTTCAAATAGCACCTTTAAGACTAACCTTTAAGACTAAGACTGAGTGGTGGGTGTGGCCTTATGACACACTTCCGGTGATGTCAGAGGGTGTGGCATATGCTAATGAGTTATGCTAATGAGTCCCCCTAGCTCTTTTTCTACGAAACGACCTCTGATTTCTTCTATTCACCATCATACGGTGGGGAGGCTCTCCTTTGTCAAAAGCCTCCCAGCATAGCTTTGACCTCCATCTGCTGAGGATGCTTTAGCTTTAGATCAGACTTCCAGCCCAGAAGAAGAAGAGGAGGAGGAGGAAGAGGAGAATCCCCAAATTCATTTCCATAAATATCCGAACCAAACTGTGAGTTCCGCAAACAATTTTTTTTCCCACCAGGAGGCTCTCTGCAGCTTCTGGTAGCTTGCTGCATTGTTTCAGAATGCTGTGTTTTCACGAAGTTTTCTTTGCCTCGGGCAGTGACTTGCACTTTTCTAAGGAGGAATCCCCACACTCGGATTTTATTTCCCGCCTCAGTGCCATCTTCTGTGGTATTGTCAGTGCATCCACTATAATGTGTGTTCACCACTCCCTCCTTCCCTTCTTTTGCCATAAAAATTGGTCATTTTTACTGGTGGTGTTACAATGCGGTACTGCCCCTAACAAAATGGCATCTCTTGCCCAAATGAGCTTTGCGGGCTGGATCAGTTGTCTGTCTTGCTGTGCTCCTCATTTTATGAGAGCCATTTGTTTCCAGCCCGAGTTCCAGAACCCAATCCCCCCCCCATGTCCGCCATGTTTGGGTTTTTTGCCTTTAAATACAAATTGCTGGGAAAGATTGAAGGTCAAAGAAGAAGGAGACGGCAAAGGATGAGATGGCTAGACAGTTTTATGGAGGCAACGAACATGAAATTAAGCAAACTCCGGAGCACGACGGAAAACAGGAGAGCCTGGCGTGATGTGGTCCATGGGGTCGCAAAGAGTCGGACTCGACTGTGCAACTGAACAACAACAACAAAAACAACAAATTGACTGCAATTTGCTTGTCAGTTTTTTGTTCACTGTTTTGCAGCTGCATTGTGACGTGCGCCCAAAACAAGCATCACGTACAGCTCAAAGTATGCTTGTCAAGTATTGACTCAACGCCGTAAGAACAGTGAATTCAGCTTTATTTAGTAACAAGAACATCAGAAGAACACACACAACAACAGTGGAGCCTAGCTCCCTTTTAAACAATCCCGGGCTGCTGTAGCCACGCCCAGGAATAGTTAAGGACCAATAGTATTCTTACAATAAAGTCCAATCAGGTCTGTTCCCTCCAGCACAGTTCTCAAGCCTTGATTGGTTACATTTTACCATTAGCCAATAGGATTGTTCCAGCTTGGAATCCTGGCTAAACCTCAAGCTTAACATTGCATTTAATACAGTGAATACATAACAATGCTCTCTTCAGGTGATCTCCCCTTCCATTAGCTACCCAAACCTGGGGGGTTTGTTTTTGCAGTTAAAGCCGTCTCGTGTCTGTGCTGCCTTTCCCCTCCACCCTCTCACTCCCCGACACTCACCGTCCTCCTCTGAGTTACTGCTGATGAAAAAAAAAATGGCACACAAAGCACACAGCATTATGGAAAGAGGTGTGGCCTTCTTGGACGAGTTCTGACGTTACTGCAGAATGGGTGCCGTGGATACAGTCTGGGGAAACTTCAAGGATTGGTCACTACCCAGAGATAGGGGCTCTGGGGCAACTGATGCTCTGTCTTTTTGGTGCTTGGGGGGGGGGTCAACAGTGGGAGGGCTTCTAATGTCCTGGCCCCACTGCTGGACCTCCTGATGGCACCTGGTATTTCTGGCCACTGTGTGACACAGAGTGTTGGACTGGATGGGCCTTTGGCCTGATCCAACATTGGCGTCTCTTATGTTCTCCATGTACTGAGGACATGTGAGATGCCAATTCGATTCCTTAAACACACGGGGAACCAGAGGTACCAGCAGTGTTCCCTCTAAGCTGAGTGAGTGTGAGCTAGCTCACAGTTTTTTAGCCTCCGGCTCACAGATTTTTGTCTTAGCTCAGGAAGGATTGCTCTGGAGAAAACAAATTAAACTAATTTATGTGGTAGCCAAATTGCTCGCTCACAACTGTAAAGCTAGTAGCTCACAAAGTAGAATTCCTGCTCACAAGACTCCACAGCTTAGAGGGAGCATTGGGTACCAGTGATGGAATTTCAGGGAGATAACTGGGCTGCAGTGGTAAAGGAGGCAGAGGAACATTGTGTGAGCAGAAGAGTTAGTTTGGATACAGCCCAGAGAAGCCAAGTTTCACCACCCAAAAGCCTACTGTGGGGATCATAGGAACTTCATGGACAAAAGCCACACTGGACTGTGTGCATGTAAATTGCCATCAAATCACAGCCAACTTATGGCGACACCAGCAAGGGGATATCAAGGCAAGTGGGAAGCGAAGGTGGTTTCTCATTGCCTTCCCCTGCTGAGTCTTCCTTGCTGGTCTCCCTCCCAAGTACCGACCCTGCTTATCTTCCGGGATCTGATGAGATTCGGCTATACCATGGCGCCATCCCTCCCCTGCAACCGTAGTAAAAAAAGGGAATTAATTAAGATTGAATGAAAAAGCTTGCTGGATCCAGTCCTTTGTGTTGCACGAGGCTGAGGAACAGCACACTTGACGTCCATTTCTTTGTGTGGTTCAAGGGATAATACACATGGCTTGAATGAACACATGGATCATGCATGTGTTTTCAGTGCACTGGCCAGCACATATGTTTTATTTATACTCGTTGCTTTAACAATTTTTAGTAGTGAAACCATGAGACCAAAAAAAAAAACCCTTTACATAACAAATAAATGAGTGTGAGGTGAAATTCTGCACTGCAAGTCAAAGCGGTTAAAAAAACAGTGACAAGGAAATATAATTATTAACAATAAAACAAAATAAATCGTTGCATTGTGCTTTTAAATGCAATACCCATATCTCTTTTGCTGACCCCCCCAACTCTGCTAAGTGTTCTGCATTCGGTTCAAAGACACAGATTGTCCCGGGCATTTTGTGGAATTTATCATGGCATAATTCTGTGTATTTATTTTCCATAATTCCCCTCTGTGTTGTCAGTGTCTTACTCTGCCCTGGTTTTTGCTTCTCAGTTTTAATCCTGTCGTTATTATTATTCAATCAGCTGGCTTTAGGGGGTTATTTAAATGATACCTTCCAGCCCTCTGGTTTTTTTTCCCCTGTGTAATTAAGTATGTGGTATTAAAAGCTCAAGAGTGTAATGCACAGGGTTGCCCAGTCCCTCCTGGCAACCGGCAGGCCATGGGGGCGGGGCTCAGTGGGAGAGGGAGGGAGGGCCAGGTGATGTTGCAGCAACATGTCTAGTAAACTGATTGCATTGTGATCAAATGATTGTGAACATATTCTCTTATGCACATATGTAAAGTGCTGTCAAGTCACGGCCAATTTACGACGACCCCAGTGAAGGGTTTTCAAGGCAAGTGATTAAGCAGAAGTGGTTTGCCATGGCCTTCCTCTGCAAGTCTCCCTTGGTGGTCTCCCATCCAAGCACTGACTCTGCTTAGCTTCTAAGCTCTAACAAGATCGGGCTAGTCTGGGCTATCTAGGCTGCCAAATATGTGCAAAATTACCCACTAAATAGGCTCTAACTGCAAACAACTCAACTGATCAACTAAAATTTTGTTCTCTGAGTCCTGCGAGCAGACTCTGAGCCAAGCGAGCACATGTTGAAGGGTGTGTGTGTGTGTGTGTTATGTGCTCTCAAGTTGCAGCCAACTCATGGTGACCCAATAGGATTGTCAAGGAAAGTGATTAAGCAAGTGGTTTGCCATTGCCTGCCCCTGCAAAGTCTTCCTTGGGGGGGGGGGGGTCCCCCCATCCAAGTAGAACCATACTAAGCTTCCCACATATGATGAGATCTGGCTGTACTATACTATTCCATATCAAACATATTGTCTTACCTTTGCTTCCCAATTTGGAGTTTCCCCCCAAAAAAGCAATTAAAGACCACCATTCCTCCATAAAACTGTCATCACTTTTTCTCCCTTGTTAAGTACTGATTTGTTGTGAGCGTTGGTAGTAATGATAAGATCCTGATCTTCCTGAAGCCAATCGTGCTCAGAAGGGGGTTCTGGTTTCTTCCTTTGCTGCATGAGGACAAGGCAAGCAGCTGCTACTAAAATCTGCATTACCTTTCCATAAGAATATGTCACATCACCAGCAGGTATGTTCTGTACATCTTAATGTACATCTGCTGTGGGGAGGAGAAGGGAAAGGAGTTTGTAAGCCGCTCTGAGACTCCAAGTTAAGGGTGGGGTATAAATCCAATCTCTTCTTCTTCTTCTTAGAATCATAGAACGTTAGAGTTGGAAGGGACCTTGCAGGTCATCTAGTCCAACCCTCTGCACTCTGCAGGAACTTAGCTGAAAGATAGCCCTACATACCTACAACATACCCGAAAGATGGTCGTCCAGCCTCTGCTTGAAAACATCCAGCAAAGGAGCATCCACCACCTCCCGAGGCAGACTGTTCCACTGCTCAACCACTCTTACAGTTAGGACGTTTCTCCTGATATTTAGCCGGTAACAACTCCCTTGTAATTTCCACCCGTTAGACCTAGTCTTGCAATTTGGAGCAAGAGAGAATAGATCCGCTCCATCTTCTACATGACAGCCCTTCGAATACTTGAAGACTGCAATCATGTCGCCTCTAAGCCTTCTCTTTCCCAGGCTAAATATACGGAACTCTTTCAGCCTTTCCTCATAGGACTTGGCTTCCAACCCTCTCACCATCCTGGTTGCCCTCTTCTGGATACTTCTTCTTCATCATCATCTTCTTCTTCACCAGGCTACCCTAGGGTTGCCAGCCTCCAAATGGTGGCTGGAGATCTCCTGGGATTACAACTGATCTCCAGCCGACAGAGATCAATTTGCCTGGAGAAAATGGCCACTTTGTTGTACATATTAGATTCCATGTCAAAAATGAAGTAGCTCCAGCAGCAAAATCCAGGTCACCAGCAGGATAGTCCCATCTAGGTACCACTTTGTTGTACATATTAGATTCCATGTCAAAAATGAAGTCAAATGAGGAGGAAGTTCTTGTATTTTATTGTAATGAAATACGGAAAACAGTTAGGCCAAAGGACCCATCAAAACTGACTGCTTTCTTCTCAGCATAATCAGGAAGAAGGCCTCAATTAATAGGAAAACAACTAGACCAAATAGTTAACCAAAAATTGACAACTTTCTTCTTCATCTTCTTTATCTTCTTCTTGAGCATATTCTGAACATATTCAGGAAATACAAGATATTTTCTACATGGACTGACATGATCAAGAAAAGAATATTCAAACAGCATAATTGGTTACAAGAGGCAGTGGTAATTTGAGTAATAATCCTCTGATTGGCCAGATCTAAGTCAAACTAAGTGTTTACTTAACCTAACCTAAATGATAATGGGCAAGGATTCTTCATATCAGACCAAAATCTTATCTGACCCAGACATTGAAAGTTTTTGCCCTAAGAACCACAGAATCATGAACTTTGTACCTATTATGTTGTCTGCTAACAATATCAGACCTACAAGAGGAAAGCCTTCTACATAACAGGACTTTCTAACATCCCAATAAAATATTACTTAAAGAAGAAATCTATAAAAACCAGAGAAATATGAATATGAACAATCAAGAAGGAAAAACCTATATATGAAAATCTTTATATTCCCATTCATACTACAACTCTGGAAGGTGGACTTGATGGCATTATAACCCATTGAAGTCCCTCCCCTCCCCAAACCCCGCCCTCCACAGGCTCCTCCCCCCAAAAAAATCTCCAGGTATTTCCCAACTTGGAGCCGGCAACCCTTGACCATCCTAAAGACATTTACTCCAAAGTAAGTCCCAATGAGCCCACTGAGACTTGCTACCTAGTAGGTTTGTATAGAATCACCTCCTAGGACTGGAGGAACTCTGCATAGGGTTACCTTGGAGCAGAAACATTGTCCAGCCGTCTGTCGTCATCCCCCCCCCACCCCACTTGCTTGCCTCTAAGAAAAGCACAGCTCTTTTCCTGAGATCTCTATTCACATGCTTGCACATTGTACCAACAGGAAATGTTTTTGCAAAGGTAAAAAATGCTGACAGTCCTTGACTCCTTTCTTCGTAGCACAGCACCAGCACTGTTAACGCTGCTCGTGTCGTGTCACTTGAATTCCTGAGATTATAGCTCAGCGGGAAAACTAGTTGTTCCAAATAGGATGCTGGTATAAACATTCACGGAGCTTTTACGTTATAAGCAACTGGTGAGTGGGGGTGGGGGAGAACAATTTTGGGTTCTTTGTAAAGGCGCCTGTCGTTCCAAAAATGGAAGGGGGAAAGCTGGGTTGTTTTGTCCTCAGTGAGATTTCTACCTCTCGCCACAACCATTACTGTTTCAACAATAGCCCCCCTTTTTTGCCGCAAACACTTTCTCCTCTGCATTTATCATATATTTTGTGACAAATTTGAAACTCCACTTGATACCTGTTGATGCGCTCTCTTTCTGCGCACATTATATGTAGTTGGAGAAAAGGAGGCCGCACCATTGTGCATGGTCATCTGTTATTTGCTTTTGCCT
>NW_015164267.1:60112-68500 GCF_001447785.1 Gekko japonicus
GACTGCTGCTGCTTTCTATTCCCAGATGTTCCTCCCTTTACCTTCAAACTTATCTCTGAAAAAACTTACGTGTCTTGCATTTGGGGTATATTTCTACCCATATCTAAATAAGAACATAAGAACATAAGAGATGCCAATGTTGGATCAGGCCAAAGGCCCACCCAGTCCAACACTCTGTACCACACAGTGGCCAGAAATACCAGTGCCATCAGGAGGTCCACCAGTGGGGCCAGGACATTAGAAGCCCTCCCACTGTTGACCCCCCCCAAGCACCAAGAAGACAGAGCATCACTTGCCCCAGAGCCCCTATCTATACCTTGTGGCTAATAGCCAATGACCGACCTCTGCTCCATATGCTTATCTAATTCCCTTTTGAAGCCGTCCATGCTTGTAGCCGCCACCACTTCCTGTGGCAGTGAATTCCAAGTGTTAATCACTCTTTGGGTGAAGAAGTACTTCCTTTTATCCGTTCTAACCCGACCGCTCAGCAATTTCATGGAGTGCCCACGAGTTCTTGTATTGTGAGAAAGGGAGAAAAGTACCTCTTTCTCTACCTGCTCTTTCCCATGCATAATCTTATAAACCTCAATCATGTCACCCCTCAGTCGTCGTTTCTCCAAGCTAAAGAGCCCTAAGCGCCTTAAGCTTTCCTCATAGGGAAAGTGTTCCAACCCTTTTATAATTCGAGTTGCCCTTTCCGTCCCATGTATGGGGATGGAAGTTGGACAACAAAGAAAGCTGACAGGAAAAAAGCAGATTCATTTGAAAAGTGGTGTCGGAGGAGAATTTTATGGAGACCGTGGATGGCCAAAAAGACAAATAAGTGAGTTCTGGATCAAATCAAGCCTGAACTCTCCATAGAAACTAAAATGACGAAGCTGAGGGTGTTCTATTATGAGCAGAGAAGAAGGAGGAGGAGGAGGAGGAGATTGGATTTATACCCCGGCCTTCACTCAGAGTCTCAGAGCGGCTTACAAACTCCTTTCCCTTCCCCTCCCCACAACAGTCACCCTGTGAGGTAGGTGGAGCTGAGAGAGCTCTGACAGAACTGTCCTTGAGGGACCAGCTCTTGTCAGAACTATGGGTTGCCCAAGGTCATCCAGCAGCTGCAAATGGAGGAGTGGGGAATCAAACCTGGTCCTCCCAGATTAGAGTCCGTGCACTTAATCACTACACCAAACTGGCTCTGAAATAGAGAGTAATGCTAGGAAAAGTTGAAGGCAGCAGGAAAAGTGGACCCAATATGAGATGGACTGACTCAATAAAGGAAGCCACTGCCCATAATTTGCAAGACCCGAGCAAGGCTCCTATCAATAGGACGTTTTGGGAGTCATTAATTCATAGAGTCTCCATAAGTCGGAAGTGACTTGACGGCACTGAACACGCAGACGTCCAAATCTCAGTTATCTGAAACAAGAAAAACTATGGCAGATTTCGCACTAGAGCTGCCTCGATGTTGCGCCGCCGTTTGCCCCGATACTATTGGTCAATTTCACACCCGAAGCCGCGGGGCTGCATTTGACATGCGGCTTCACCCGATTTCCTCCGCAGTTTCATGATCCTCAAAAAACAGGATCACGAGACTGCGGGGGAAATCGGGCGACGCCGAGAGTCAATATGCAGCCCCGCAGCTTCGGGTGTGAAATTGACCAATAGTATCGGGGCAAACGACAGCGCAACATCGAGGCAGCTCTAGTGCGAAATCAGCCTATGTTTTGAACCCAAGGTATTAGAAAACTAACATCAGCTTTCATGAATTTTAAAGAAAAAGCATCTAAAACATATTAAATTAATAACTTCTAACTTTTTGGTGTCTTGGAGTATTTTTCTATGCCAAGAACATACCCCAAGAATGGTCATTGGGAGGGGGCATCGGGTTGTCAGGAAGGGCTGTGATCTTTCCACGGCGCCGTAAAATGCTTCCCTGGAGAAGTGTTTTATTTATTCATGTATAATTCCGATTTATGAATCGCTCTATTCCTGAATAGCTAGGGCTCCGAGTATTGGACAACAATAATAAATTCCATCGAGATAAGAACAGTTCCAACAATTAAACAATGTAAATAAAAAAACAATTCACAGGTGGCATTATCAGATTCTCGACTGAGTCACCGCTTCCTATAAATAGGGAGGAAATAGCTGGAAAGGGGAAGGAGGGGGGGGAGGGAATGGCAGCCTAGATGGTCCCCAGAGCTGCCCTCAACCAAAAGCCTGGCAGAACCTCTACTTTGCAAGCCCTGCGGAACGGCATCAGGTCCCACAGGGCATGGATGTGATTTGGCGGAGAGTTCTTAGTAAAAAGGCCCTGGCCCTGGTTGAGGACCGACGGATATCTTTTGGGCTGGGAACCACCAGTAGGTTGTTCTCGGCTGAGTGCCACTGGGGGGGAGGGGCCCTGCGCCACCTGCATTACATCAGTATACTGATGACACCCAGCTGTATCTATTAATGTGTGACCAACCTGATATCGCCCCACAGAATTTGGCTGGGGGTCTACAGATACTCTGCTAGGTATCCTCTACACTGGACTGATGACAGTATCCAGCATGAGACCCTGCACCAGCTGGGCGAGGGGCTCATAGAGACGTTGAGTAACATCAGGGAGAAGATTGCCCCTTGAGGGACCCCACATGTTAAGGGATACCTAGTAGACACCCTCTCCCCCAAGCGCCACCCTCTGTCCCCAACCCGGGAGAAATGAGGTAAGCCATTTCAAGGTTCCCTCATGAACCCCCACGTCAGCAAGGCAGTAGGTCTAAAGGTCGTGAGCGATGGTGCTGAATGCTGCTGTAAGATCTAATAGCAGCAGCAGCACCAACCTGCCTCGATCCAGCTGTTTGCAGAGATCATCCGTAAAGGCAACCAGTGCTGTCTCTGTCCCATGGAGATTATGAATATATTGTGGGCTACATTCCTATCCCAATCTGTTACATGGGCAGGGGTTAAAAACTATCATAAGAATATAAGAACATAAGAGATGCCAGTGTTGGAACAGGCCAAAGACCCATCCAGTCCAACACTGTATCACACAGTGGCCAGAAATACCAGTGCCATCAGGAGGTCCACCAGTGGGGCCAGGACATTAGAAGCCCTCCCACTGTTGACCCCCCCCAAGCACCAAGATGACAGAGCATCACTTGTCCCAGAGTCCCTATCTATACCTTGTGGCTAATAGCCACTGGTGGACCTCTGCTCCATATGCTTATCTAATTCCCTTTTGAAGCCGTCCATGCTTGTAGCCGCCACCACTTCCTGTGGCAGTGGATTCCAAGTGTTAATCACTCTTTGGGTGAAGAAGTACTTCCTTTTATCCTTTTAAGCTAACAGCAAAATGCATCGGTCTCTGGAGTGGTTTCCCTACCCCTGGAGAACCTGCCAGATCAGACCAGTGGTCCGTCTAGTCCAGCATCCTGTCTCACACAGTGGCCAACCAGTTCCCCTGGAGGTCCTACAACAGGGCATAGAGGACGAGGTTTTTTCCTGATGTTGCCTCCTGGCACAAGGCTGATATGCAGTTGTGGTTGCTTCCCACGCCATCCCTGTAATGTCACAATTTGGAAGCATGTGGGAGGATGAGCCCCTGGTCTAATCCATCCATGCTGTCCTCGTGTTCTTGCCATAATAAAAGAACCAGCCTTCAGGTAATTTAGCGTAATGGCAACAGTCCAGTGTAGAGGATACCTAGCAGAGTCTTCTTACAAATAATCTTGTCGTTGTTGGAGTCTTGAAAATGGAGAATGATGTCTAATGAACAGTAAGCAAAGAAAAACAAGGGTAGTAAAGTAAAAGCAAGTCCCAGGCTTAGAATATGACCCTATTTCTGCAGTGATTTTTAAACTTGCTGCCTGAAGGGGGGAAACCCCCCCCCCCAACTCCCTGTCTTTGGAAGAATCCAGCACATCTGCAACAACGGGTCAATTCGTGGTAGGCTTGTTGTATTACCTTTTCCCGTCATCCCATGTGAACCAAGAGTGAGCACTAAAATGCATTGTCCATTCCCTCTGGTAGCACACTGCAGGGGAAGAATTACAATGTGGATGTGCTGCCTTCCGAGGAAGCATGTCTGCCATTATCGATCCTTTCATTCAGGTTCCCCGAACACAGTTTGAAAATCACTGAACGGATGGCTTTAAAGGGCCTCCCTGTGTCAGTGCCTTTACTTTATCAGGATTCTGTTGTACAGAATTGAGAACCTCTCTTCTGTCTCTGAGCGCTTTGCTTGAAGTGAAGGATGGGTGGGATACAGATATCCAGGGCTATTTTGGGGCAGGAACACACAGGAATGGAGTTCCGGCTGGCTCCCAAGTTGGCCACGCCCAGCAGGAACCTCATTAGCATAATAGACCACACCCAACGGCAGAAACTCATTAGGATTGGCTACATTAGGGGTGTGTGGCCTAACATGCTAAAGAGTTCCTGCTACAAAAAAAGCCCTGGGTTGACAACAAACAAGGTAAACAGAATAAGAAGCAAAAGGTGGATGTGGCTGGATGAGCACACTTCTGGTAACATGGGGGTGTGGCCTAATAGGCTAATGAGCTGTGCTGTCAGGGGTGTGACCTAATAGGCTAATTAGTTTCTGCTTCTGGATGTGGCCTATTATGCTAATGAGTTCCTGCTGGGATTTTTCTACAAAAAAAGCCCTGCAGATATCTGATGGGGTATATGCTGATGGGGTCCAAACCAGATAGGACTGGGACAGAACGAAATCTTGAGGTTATAGTAGAGAGCTCAATGAAAACGTCAACTCAGTGTGAGGCAGCAGAGAAAAAGGTGAACTGGGAGATGGATCGATAGGTAGCTGTGTTAGTCTGTCTGTAGCAGCAGAAAAGAGCAAGAGTCCAGTAGCACCATAAAAGCTAACAAAATTTGTGGCAGGGTGTGAGCTTTCATGAATCACTGCTCGCTTCTCAGTCCTTCATGAGTCACTGCTCACTTCTTCAGGTGTCCAAACAAGTGACTCACGAAAGCTCATCTCCTGCCACAAATTGTCATTAGTCTTTAAGGGGCTACTGGACTCTTGCTTTTTTTCTACTGCTACAGACAGTCTGACATGACTACCCATCTTGGTTCAGTATAGGGCAGCTTCATGTGTGTTTTTGTGTGCATTGGACAGACCACTATTCTGATCTAGCAAGGCTCTTCTTATGTTATTATGCCTGTATGATGCTGTTTGGAGAAATTCTGGACTGGAATATCATTCATGGTTGTATTTGCAAAGTGCCGTTAGTGCATTCTAATATGAAATGACCAAGAAAGCAAAAAGCCCCTCTGCCACCATTCAAGGATAAAACTTGATCCTTCAGCTGGGATTTATCTGCTTACCTCCGAACCCTCCGGAATGAATGAAAACTCCAGGACTGTAATTCTGGGACCGACAACAATAAGGCCCATTACCTATTTAAACTCAGTTCATACCCTGTAATAATAAGCCTGATTTCCTTCAGAGATTCAGGAGTTAATCATACCTGGTTTTGTCAAACGTCTCATATTGCCAAGGACAGCAGAGTCACACTCCACCCACGCCTCAACTTGGATTGAATATGGACTTAGAGTGGTTAGTAATTGTTCCGCCTCACAGATGTGCTTTCAAAAAGCTAAATAATGCAGTTTCAGTCCACTTCAGTGACCATTTGCAAGTGGATCTTGCCAGTTCACACAGTAAAATGTAGTTGCAAACTGCACTGAAAGTGGATTGAAAGTGCATTATCTAGTGTGTGTGTGAAAGTGCTGTATGTTATAGGGTTCAGATTTATCAGTTTGTTTAGAGAATTTATATGCCACCCCACCGGATCGGGCTCCCAACTTCCAGGTGGTAGCTGGAGAGCTCCCAGAATTACGATTGGTCTCCAGATGACAGGGATCAATTCCCCCGGAGAAAATAACTGCTTTGGAGGGTGGGCTCCATGGTATTATATCCAGCTGAGGTCCCTCAGGGGGCGGGGCCACGACCATCCGAGGGAAAACCATAGAGTTTTCCCTCAGATGACCGTGGCCCCACCCCCAGCGTGCCTGCATCACTTCCGGGTGACGTGCACGTCGGGGTGGAGCTCCCTCGGGGCCCAATTCGCCAGCGGCGGGGAACGGGCCTCTGGGGCGGGGATTTCCCCGCCCCCCGGGAGGACTTGGCAAGCCTAGTTGCCAGGTCCCTCTTCGTCCCCAGCGGGGGACTTTGGGGGCATTCCCAGAGGGGGCGGGGTGTCCTCTAGGTGATGACGTCATGTATGGGACGTTTCGGTTCCAAGCCCTGCCCTCATGGGGCCCTTTCCCGCCGGCTACCTGCATTTAAAGGGTTCCCTTTAAGTGCAGGCAGCCAGAGGGCCTCATGCACCTGATTTCCGAGTGGCAGTGCCACTCGGAGATCAGGCGCAGGCCCACAGCCGCCCCCCTCCCTCCTCTCTCTCAAGAGAGACGGGAGCAGGAGACCTCTGGCCATATGAACGTGCACAATCCTGACCACCACCTGCCATACATAAGATTTTTAACTGAATCATCTTGGAAAGCAGAGTAAATATATATTGTTTATTTATTATTTACAAAATTTGTATCCTGCCTTTCTGCCCTTACGAGGGCCACCAAGGCAGCTAACAACTTACACAAGATAAAATAACACTTTAAAAGCATTAAAATTAAAAAAGAACCCTCCCAACCAATGCTTTCTCTAAGCTGTGGAGTCTTGTGACCAAAAATTCTACTTTGTGAGCTACTGGCGTTAAAGTTGTGAGCGAGCCATTTGGCTGCTGCATAAATTAGTTTGCTCTGGAGCCCTCCTTCCTGAGCTGAGACAAAAATGGGTGAGCCGGAGGCGAAAAAACTGCAAGCTGACTCACACTTGCTCATAGGGTTGCCAAGTGAATTTTACTCACCGGGGGAGCCTTGCCGCACTCTGGGAGCCGTCTTTCGTCGTGTGCGCGCGCTCTGCGCACGCGCACCGCCAGCATCTCACCGGAAGTGACGCGCAACGTCGATCACATTGAGGGCGTGGCCCCGATCGTCGGAGGGAAAACCATAGAGTTTTCCCTCCGACAATCGGGGCCACGCCCCCAACGTGATAGACGTGGTTGCATCACCAGAGCCATGATGCGCTTTGAGTGGCGGAGTTCCCCCGGGGGCCCGATTCCACGGCGGCGGAAATCGGGCCTCTGAAGCGGGGGTTTACCGGGCCCCCGCCCCCACTTGGCAGCCCTACCCTGGAGCCACTAGGCCTCCCTAGCGCCTGTAGGCCGCACTACTATAGACCTAGGATCATGATAGAAGTGAACACAGGTTTGGGAACCCTATATTGGCCTCATGAGAAAATTTCATTAGAGAGCCAGTGTGATGTCCTGGATGGAGCAGTGGATGAAGGCTCTGGGCAATCCAGTTTCGCATTTCCACTTCTGTCATGGAAGCTTGCTGGGTGACTTGGAGTCCATCACAGACTCTCAGCCTGACCTACTGCACAGGGCTGTTGTGGGAAAATGAAGGAGGGGGAACGATGTTCTTAAAAAGTTGCCTTGAGTCCCTACTGGGGAGAAAAGTGTGATATAAATGAATACATATGTACATACATCATACTCAAATGGTACAAATGCACACATTTGCAAATGTTCCTATTTGGGGAAGGGCCATATCTCAGAGCATCTGCTTGGCGTGCAGAAGGTCCCAGCCTCCCGGGTTCAATCCCTGGGATCTCCAGTGAAAAGGACCAGGTGGGAGGTGATGTGAAAGGCCTCTGCCTGAGAGCCCGGAGAGCTGCTGCCAGTCTGAGTAGACAATACCGACTTTGATGGACTGAGGGTCTCATTCAGTAGAAGGCAGCTTCATGTGTTCAAGTGTCATTCTCCCAAAGCAACCCCCTCCGAGAGAGAGAGATGAGTAGCGTGGACACTGCGCAAAACAGACGGAGAGAGAGAGAGAGAGAGAGAGAGAGAGAGAGAGAGAGAGAGAGAGAGAGAAGAGCCTTCGTTCTACTCTTGTAGTGTTTCCCCCGGTACAGATTTCTATTTTTTCACTGCACTGGTCTTTGCTCTGAAGCCGGGTAATGTTTCCCTCCTGAGATCTCTCTCCGCGGCACATTAAAGGATGTAGCTGTTGTCTCCTCTATATTCAGTAATACAGAAATTATTAGGTCACACAGGATACCATTGTTTATGCCTCAATCCTTCTTCCAGGGTCTCCAGGGATGCTGCCTGCTGCCTTCTCTGCTCCCGGGAGCTGTCTTGATTGAGCTGAGATAGTCCAAAATCTAAGCTGGGAAGTCAGGCACTTTATATTTAAAAAAGAGAGAAAGAGAAAGTCGTGTTCTTCAAACTTTGCTTCTTTTTGTATTCAACCGCTCTGTCTCATGCTTGTCTACCTGGGCCATCCAAAGGCAAGAGGAACCCTGTTAAAGGATGCCAGGGGAAG
>NW_015164267.1:69311-72202 GCF_001447785.1 Gekko japonicus
AATCACTCTTTGGGTGAAGAAGTACTTCCTTTTATCCGTTCTAACCCGACCGCTCAGCAATTTCATGGAGTGCCCACGAGTTCTTGTATTGTGAGAAAGGGAGAAAAGTACCTCTTTCTCTACCTGCTCTTTCCCATGCATCATCTTATAAACCTCAATCATGTCACCCCTCAGTCGTCGTTTCTCATGTTATGACTGGCAGGATTTGGAAACAAAGGGTGGGCTGCATCGCTGCACAGAGAGCCTGGAAGGTGAAGAGAAGGAGCAGGGGAGTGAACACCCATGAAGCTGCTTCATACTGAATCAGACCGTGGTTCCATCAAGCTCAGTATTGTCTACTCAGACTGGCAGCAGAGCAAAGACCAACACTGCGAAAAGATGGACATTTGTCCTGGGGGAAACACTACAAGAGTGAAATGAATGTGCGGAAATCCTTGTTCACTTGCTCTCCAGGGGAAGGGGATGGCTTTGGGAGACTGACACTGGAACCCACGAAGCTGCCTTGTGCTGAGCCAGACCCTTGCTCCATCAAGGTCAGTATTGTCTACTCTGACTGGCAGCAGCCCTCCAGGGTCTTAGGCAGAGATCTTTCGCATCATCTACTACCTGATCTTTTTAACTGCAGATCCTGGGGGTTGAACCTGGGGCCTTCTGCATGCCAAGCAGATGCTCTGCCACTCAGCCACAGCCCCTCCCCTATGGAAGGAGAAAAACAAGAAAGGGGAAAGCAAGAAGAATGAAGATGCCTGGTCAGGCATAAGTTGCAGGTCAGGCATAAGTTGCAGGTGCTCCTCAGCTCTCATGTGTACAGTGACTGATTTGGATTGTGACTATGACACGTGTGGGAAGGGGACTTTGGCCTTTCTGTTACCCAAAGAGACGGGATTCTCCACCTATAGGGCTGCCAAATCCCCCCGGGGGGGTGGAAACCCCCCCGCCCCAGAGGCCCGTTCCCCAACGCCGGGGAATCGGGCCCCGGGGGGAACCCTGCCCCAGCGTGCACGTCACAGGTTCAAGCTGGGCCATTCGTTCCTTCTTTCTGTTCTTTTTCTCCTTCCCTGATGATGGGAAAAAAGAAGACGTGAATGAGAGACCATTTAGACTTTTACTCTCCGCCTAGTCTTGCCAAGCGGCCTCCTATAGAGGAGGACCTCTTAAGGCAGAAAGACTCAGTGTTATTGCAATTCCTGGCCTCTTCTTTTTCAAACCAAAACATCTCTCCCACAAGGCTGGAATCTGAGTCTGTAACCACTCTGCCTAGGGATCCCAAGTCCCCCCGGGGGGCGGGGAAACCCTCGCCCCAGAGGCCCATTCCCCGCTGGCGCCAGATCGGGCCCCGAGGGGAACTCCTCCCCGACGTGCACGCCGTCTGGAAGTGACGCAGGCACGGGTAAACCTCTATGGTTTTCCCTTGTATAGTCGTGGCCCCGCCCCCAGTGTGCCTGGCGTCATGACCTCACTTCCCTGTGACATGCATGTGGCGCATGCGCGCTTCGCGCACGCACGCACCAGGAGCTGAACTGGAGGCCCCCGCCGGAAGGGTAAGTGCCAGTTGGCAACCCTATCCACCTATGTATACAAGGAATTTTCCCTTAAGAGAACTCTCAAAATAAACAGGCAGATGTTCAACTGGAAAAGTTTTTAATTAAGAAAAAGAGAAAGAAGAGGAGGAGGAGGAGATTGGATTTATACCCCACCCTTCACCAGCCAAGGAAGTCCCAGAGCAGCTTACAAACCTTTCCCTTCCCCTCCCCACAACAGACACACTATGAGGTAGGTGGGGCTGACAGAGCTCTGACAGAAACTGCTCTTTTTCAAGAAAAGCTGTGCCAGAACTATGGTTTGCTGAAGGTCATCCAGCAGGTGCAAGTGGAGGAGTGGGGAATCAAACCCGGTTCTCCCAGATTAGAGTCCACGCACTCAACCACTACACCAAACTGGCTCTCAGAATAAAACAAAGTGCACACATTAAACACACACACACAAGAGCTAACTAAGAGAAACACAGGGAGGAGAGGGGAAAGCGATTTCAGGGAAGGGAGATAATTTCCTTTTTGGAGAGGTCCACAAAAGCAGCAAAATTCCAAGCGTTTCAAGAGAGAAGAGAGCCCAGCAAAGTGTGGTTGCATGTGTAGGATCCAAGGCACAAACACACACACTGCTGGGAAGTAGGGTGCTTCTGATACAGGACAAAACGTACCCTGGGACAGGTCAATGTATTTGCCAGAAAAAACAATAACTTAATGGGCTTTTCTGAGGTGGGCAATGATGTGTGAGAGGTCTGATGACCCTACAAGTACTTGGCAGGAAGGGCTAATGGGTAAGGTGAATAGAAGTAAGCGTTGATTAATTAAAATAAATGGGTGCAGGGAAGTGAGGCTGCGTGTTGATGGGATTAGTCCAAGGGAGAGTCAACAGGTTTTTGGGAGACCCGTTGTCCTAAATTATGCATCTCTCCAGAGCATGGAGGGCGTCTTTCTCACACTTCTCAACTACGTGTCCAGGCTTGTTTCTGAGTGGCACCCATTTTGTGTCATTTTGGGCCAGGCAGTGTCCTGCACTTATGATTTTTGAGGTGATATTTTAAGAAGGGTGGTTCTAGTTGTTCTAGGTATAAACTGCCCCTCTGTGAGAGGAGGGGTCTGACTGCTAGCCCTTCCATGCTGTTTTCCTGACCTGAAACCGTTCCAGAAGGTGCTCTTACAATCACTGGGGAAGTGCATCCGTATCCTGTCTTAACCTGGATGGGCTAGGCTAGCCGGACCTCATCCAATCTCAGAAGCTAAGTAAGGTCGTCCCTGGTTAGTACTTGGATGGGAGACCACCCAGGCAGTCCAGGGTTGCTACGCAGAGACAGTCAATTGCAAACCACCTCTGAATGTCTCTTGTTT
>NW_015164267.1:72249-83757 GCF_001447785.1 Gekko japonicus
GGATCCGCACAACTTCACAGGATCCCTGCCACGGGGGACAGCGATACGCGTTGCACCGCCGTCGCCAGGATGTGACACTACATGTCGCTCTGGCAACGGGGCTGTTTGGAGTCCTGTTGCCAGTGCGACGCGTAGCGTCACATCCTGGCAACGGCGGTGCAACGCGTATCACTGTCCACCGCGGCAGGGATCCTGTGAAGACGTGCGGATCCCCCGCTGCGGCTCGGTAGCCCTATCCACTGGGATTGTTTTGGGTCAGCAAAACGGTGGAGGGGGGAGGCCGAAGCCTCTTCTCCCCACACACCACAGTCTTGATTAAAGTCAGGTACGGTGGCTCAAGTAGTTAAGACACTGAACTGCAGGCTGTGGAAGGTCAGTAGTTCAGCGGTTCAAGACCCGGGTGCCGCAAGACAGGGTGAGCTCCTGTCTCTAGTTCCAGCTCCTGCCAACCTAGCAGTTCGAAAGCAAGAAATTGCAAGTAGATAAATAGGGACCACTTCGGTGGGAAGGGAACAGCGTTCCGTGCGCCTTGGTGTTTAGTCATGCCGGCCACATGACCACGGAAACGTCTTCGGACAGCGCTGGCTCTTCGGCTTTGAAACGGAAATGAGCACCGCAACCCTAGAGTCGGATTCGACTGGCTTTCGAACAAGGGAACCTTTACCTTTACCTTTTACCATATATACAGAGCCTGCAACTCATGTGTTTTACATGGTGCAGGGTAGGTGAAAACCTTCGTATTCTGCAGTGTGTCAGTAATGGACTTCCTCTTCGGGGTGAGGATGTGAGCAGAAGGGGGCATAAGAGGTACAAATCAAAGGGTGGCATCAGGCTGGTGAAGGACCAAGGCATCTCCATTATTCTGTGCCTTCTAGATCTGTCGGAGTCATTGGTCATCTGGGAGGACTCGAAACAGAGATAGCTCAAGAAGGGTAGCCATGTTAGTCTGTCTGCAGCAGTAGAAAAGAGAGAAGTAGAAAAGCCATCAAAACAGAGAGAACAGGTATACTTACCTGAGCATACTAAAACGTACCAGCATTACTGTGTCTAAGCTTGTTTGTTAAGAACCTGCTCACACCTGAACCATGAAGCCCCCTCCCAGTGTGGTGTACTGGTTAAGACCAGCGGATTGTAATCTAGAGAACCGGGTTCGATTTCCCATTCCTCCTCCACACGAAGTCTGCTGTGTGACCTTGGGCCAGTAACAGTTCTCTCAGAACTCTCTCAACCCCATCTGCCTCACAAGGTGCCTGCTGTAGGGAGAGGAAGGGAAGGCGATTGTAAGTAACTTTGAGACTCCTTAGAGAAAAGCAGGGTATAAAAACCTACGCTTGAGAGCCAGCATGGTGTAAAGAGCAATGGGCTCTAATCTGAAGAACCAGGCTTGATTCCTGACTCCTCCTCCACATGAAACCAGCTGGGTGACCTTGGGTCAGTCACAGTGCTCTTAGAGCTCTCTCAGCCCCACCTACCTCACAAGGTGCCCCTTGTGGGGAGAGGAAGGGAAAGGTGATTGTAAGCCACTTTGAGACTCCTTAGCGTTGAGAAAAACAGGATATAAAAACTGTTCTTCTACTGTTCTTCTTCCAGTGAAATATTTCAGTCAGAAAATAACTCACATAAAGGCCCACATTTTCATCATGAAAAAACATAAACTGAAAGGAAGGATGCTTTAGAAAGAACATTTCAACCTTGATGTGTTATTGGGATCAAAGGCCGGATTCTTTCATAACATCTTATTCCATCTGAATCAGGACTGGTCCTCTTATCTCATTTTCCAGACATGGGTGGACAGCCTTTAACTCACCCTTTGAAATCAATGAAAAGTGCTTCACTTGGCTGAATCGTGCCCTGTTTCAATTCACAGAGCTCGGAGCTAACGGTACTGTCATTGCTAGTATAGTTATAAGAGCCCTTGTGCCTGTCCTGTGCTGCTGAACTCTCAGGAATCTCAAGAAGGGGAAGAGGAAGTACTTGCTCTTGGAATTCTTGGGCTGCTGGTTTGTAGTACTGCAGCAGTGTTTGAACTGACGCTGGGCCTTTGCGTATACTTTGTCATTTCCTGGTGAGGGAGTCGGCGCAAAGAAGACCCTTCCCAAACCACAGTGGTCATGTCAGAGGCCCCATGGGAGGATGCAATGCTGTTGCCCCACCCCACAGCATTTCCCCATTACTGGTGTGGACAGGAGCAATGTTCCCCCTAAGGTGTGGAGTCTTGTGAGCAAATATTCTACTTTGTGAGCTCCTGGCATTAAAGTTGTGCGCGAGCAATTTGGCCGCTGCATCAATTAGTTTGCTCTGGAGCCCTCCTTCCTGAGCGAAGACAGAAATCTGTGAGCTGGAGGCCAAAAAGCTGTGAGCTAGCTCACACTCACTCAGCTTAGAGGGAACACTGGGCAGGAGCACAATATGTGTGTAGAGATACTACTTTATACAGAGAGTGATTGAAATATGGAATTCTCTGCCAGAGAATGTAGTGATGGCCAGATGAATAAACAGCTTTAAAAGGGGATTAGGTACATTCCTGGAGGATAATCTATCAGTGGTCGCTAGTCATGGTGACTGACTTTGCACATTCAGAGGCACCAATCCTCTGAATCCCAGAGCCAGGAGGCGACATCAGGGGAAGGCCTCAACTAGGGTCGCCAGGTCCCCTCACAGTGCCAGTTGAGGCATTTGGAGGGGCGTTCCAGGACTTCCCCGACATGATGACATCACCCAAAAGTGACATCATCATCTTGGCGACATTGCGCTGTGATGCTCTGGTCTGAGGGCAAAACTCTATGGTTTTAGGCCAAATTTACCATAGATTTTTGCCCTCAAGCCAGAGCGTCCTCCGCGACACCCCAAACATGATGATGTCACTTCCAGGTGACATCATTGTATCAGAGACATCACGCAAGAATGTGACTTTTGGGAGGGTGGGGTTTTCCGCACCAGTCAGCTGGCCGGCGGTGGGCTGAAGCCCCGAAAACCAGGGTAACCCCCACCGGGACTTGGGAACTGGCAAACCTACCGCGGCCTCTATGTCCTGTTGCTGGCCCTCCAGAGGAATTGGTTGGCCACTGTGTGAGACAGGATGCTGGACTAGATGGACCCCTGGTCTGATCCAGGAGGGCTCTTTTTATATTCTTATGAGTCACAGTTCCCATAGGGCCTAGGGGTTTTCACGTCACTTTTACAGTGCACGAAGGACTATGCTCTACCCAATCTGTGAAGATTTATTTATTTATTTATTTATTTATTCGATTTATATACCGCCCTAACCCCCCCATGGGGGTCTCTGGGCGGTTTACAATTTGTAGTGCTAGTCACCTGTTACATTCCCTAACTACGGTCACAATTCATACAGGGGTTGGGTCATCCTACCAGCACCCTAGGTGGTGACGGTTCTTCTCCGGCCTCCGGCTTCTTCGGCCACAGATGTCTCTCGGCCCTCAGTCCAGCGGGACGTCTCTCCTTCCTCTGGTGCTTCCGGCGGGTGGCTGCTTTTTCAGATCAGATGAGAATAGGGTTGCCAGCTCCAAACTGGGAAATACCTGAAGATTTTGGGGACGGAGTCTGGGGCAGGTGGGGTTGGGGAGGGGAGACCACTCAGGGAGTCCAGGGTTGCTACACAGAGATAGTCAATTGCAAACCACCTCTCAGCAGGGTATAATGCCATAGAGCCAGGGCTATTTTTGGGCAGGAACGCACAGGAACGGAGTTCCAGCTGGCTCCCAAGTTGGCCACGCCCATTAGCATAATAGGTCACACCCAACAGTAGAAACTTATTAGGATTGGCTCCATTAGGGGTGTGTGGCCTAACATGCAAAGGAGTTCCTGCTACAAAAAAAGCCCTGAGTTTTGACAACAAACAAGGTAAACAGAATAAGAAGCAAAAGGTGGGTGTGGCGGGATAACCACACTTCTGGTAACATGGGGGTGCGGCCTAATGTGCTAATGAGCTGTGCTGTCAGGGATGTGGTCTAATATGCTAATGAGTTTCTGCTGTTGGGTGTGGCCTATTATGCTAATGAGTTCCTGCTGGGCTTTTTCTACAAAAAGAGCCCTGCATAGAGCCCACCCTACAAAGCAGCCATTTTCTCCAGGGGACTTGATCTTAGATGTCCAGAGATCAGTTGTAATAGCAGGAGATCTCCAGGTGCCACCTGGATGTTGGTAACCCTCGCTATTGTCCCCCCATACGGTGAAGATCAGATGAGGAGAATTTTTAAGGGTAGCTTCTTCTTTTGTGTGGCAACTGTGTTTGACACAGCTAGGTAGGCATTTGCCACAGTCAACATTCGAAGTGTGGACAACAAACAAGAGATGAGATAATTCCTCTGGCTCCGTGTTGTCATCCTTTCTGATTCTCTGTGCATGGGCATTCTGTAGAACTTTGTGGTTTGGGAGTGGGTATTTTTGCCCTCCAAAATATACTGAACTTCACTTGATACTGTGGTTAGTGCCTCAAACAAGGGTTTGGAAGAATTAACTTCATATGACTACCCTAACATGAAAATCACTGGGTGAGTTTGAGCTCGTCACACTTTAAACTACTTTGCAGGCTATGTGTGAGGATAAAATGAGGAAGTAATCTAGTCACAGCTTCAAGCAAGGTAACTTGGAGGAGCAGATGAGTTCAAGGGCAATTCTGCATCTAGCATTCGCCCCACATCTTCTCAACTGAGTGGAAAAAGTACCGCTCAAATCCACATTCAGATACCTCGCGGCAATGCCGTACTGACTGCAAAGTCACCCCTGTACGGCAATAAATCTATGCAGAAGGTACCATAAAACCCAATGATCAAAGAAAGCTAAAGGGGCATGGAGTGTGGAGGCTACCATAAAATCTGATGATCAGAGAAAGTGAAAGCAGCATGCAATTGCAGAGGGGAATTTCCGTTCCAACATGGGTTCCGTAAAACAACAGAAGGAAAAGCCAGTGCAGAATCAGCCCAAAATAGAAAGATGTGGAGCAAGATGACAGGCAGGATATGAGATTAGGAAGAGAAATATTCTGGAAAGAGACTGGTTTAAAGGGAAAACATGGCCCCGGTCACATGGGCCAGATAACGCGGAGGGGAGGCATGGGTTTTTGCACCGGTGCACTTTGACCCGCCCGGCGCGCATTTCCGGCACGCTTCAACGCAGCGAGGGGAGCGCACTGGAGCGATCAGACGGAGGAAGTCCGTCTGCGGCCCATTGCAAGTGTTAGATAGTGAACTTTCTCCGGTACCTTTTAACTCCAGATCTTCGGCCGGACGCAACGGGTTGGCAATGGGTTTGTGACGCTTGCCAGATGTGCCCGTTTGATCGCACCCGTAAACTTCACCCATCCATGAGTATCCTGTGGCAACTTCTGCGTGTGATCGGAGCCCATGATACTCTTACAGTCCAATGAGGGGGAGTGGAACAATGTATGGTACAGGGCCTATTCAAGTTGGCAGGGAGTTTTATGTACAATACCTAGAGGGGAGATGACGGGAATTGAGCGGTTAGACTAGGACTAAGGTGACTTGGGTTCAAATCCCTGATTACTATGAAATTTACTGTGCGACCTTGGGCCAGTCATTCTTCCTCAGGCTCACCAACTCATCGGGTTGTTGTGTTGATAGAACTGGAAAGAGAGCCATGTTTGTCACCCTACAATCTTTAGAGGAAGCGCAGGATAAAACACACACAGGCAGATACTTTATGTGTTTGGCTGAATGAACATTAATCATACACTGTCCCTTTTCATTATGTATTTGAATACATATTTTATCTCCCTAGTCTGTACACAGCAAAATGAGAGGAGTGGTGTGTGTGTGTGGACTGATCGAGTCATTGCCCTGTCTTGTGTCAAGTTAATTGACAGATCAAATTTAGTGGAAAAATTCAACAGCAGATAATTTCGTGAGCCTTCCTGAAGGCAAAATCATCCTTAAATACATATTTAAGGGAGCCCCTGTTTGGCTGCAGCTCTTCAGTGCATATACATTCTTAAAAGTATATGTGTCTCTTGTTCATGTTTGTGAAGGACACCGTGCCGTGTCCCTAAGGTTTCCAGCTTCCAGGTGGGACCTGGAGATCTCCCAGAATGCCAACTGGTCTCCAGGCAGCCATGATCAGTTCCTTTGGGAAAAATGACTGCTTTAGAAGGTGGGCTCTGTGGCCTTATACCCTGCTGAAGCCCTTCTCCTCTCTAAACCCCACCCTCCCCAGGCTCCATCCTCAAAATGTCCTGGAATTTAAGAACATAAGAACACAAGAGAAGCCAGTGTTGGATCAGGCCAGTGGCCCATCCAGCCCAACACTCTGTGTCACATAGGGGCCAAAGATACCAGGTGCCCTCAGGAGGTCCAGCAGTGGGGCCAGGACACGAAGAAGAAGAAGAGGAGGAGGAGGAGGAGGAGGAGGAGGAGGAACCACAACAGACACCCTGTGAGGTAGATGGGGCTGAGAGAACTCTTGACAGAAACTGCTCTTTTTCAAGAACAGCTGTGCCAGAGTTATGGCTTGCCCAAGGTCATCCAGCCAGGTGCAAGTGGAGGAGTGGGGAATGTTCTCCCAGATTAGAGTCCGCACATTTAACCACTACACCAAACTGGCTCTCACTGTTTGAAGCCCTCCCACTGTTGCCCCCCCCAAGCACCAAGAATACAGAGCATCACTTGCCCCAGACTGAAAGTTCCTATCTATACCTTGTGGCTAATAGCTACTGACGGACCTCCAATCCCCTCTTGAAGCCATCCATGCTTGTAGCTGCCACCCACCACCTCCTGCGGCAGTGAATGCCACGTGTTTCCCAACCCAGACTCTCCCCTTGCATACATTTCATGCTGTACATGTGGAATGAGTTAAATGCTTTGTAAGACAACGTTTTCTCCCTCAAAAAGAGAAGACATTTCATAGGAGGTCCTCCCCCCCCCCCGCCACTCTAAATTGCCCAGGTTTTTTTCTCCCATTTGAAAAACTGGGGGGGGGGACTTAGACTTTTTCATGCTAGGCACTTTGAATGTGAAACCCCTTCGCCTTAAGAAGCTTTTGAGGCATTCTAAAAAGAGAAAATATGCCATAAGAGTTTCTTTTCAGTGTTCCTCTATTGTTTCCCAATTTCTTCTGTTGGAAAAAGGAAAAGGCCTTGGGGGAGGGGGGAAACCAGGGGAACAGTTTTCCCCCCAATTTTCTCTCCCCCTCCCCCCGCACCGCTGACCTTCTCATCTCTAGTCCTCTGCAACGCATCTCCCATTCGTATCAACAGAGAAAGGAATCCGTGGATCATCTCTTTTGTTATATTGTTTCTATTGTTCCCCCACAGAGATGAATCAGTGGGCTTCAAAGCCCATTCTCCGGAAGCCCCTCTTTGACAATATTACTAGAACCAAAGTTGAGATCTAACCACTGCCAAAACCCTAATCGCTGCCAGCCTCTTCTACGTTACATAGAACGGACCAGATAATATCGCTCATGGAAACCATGTGATTAAGATATTGCTTCATAGTAGAGATGAATAGAATTGCCAGTTCCAGTTTGGGAAATATCTGGAGATTTTGGGGGGTGGAGCCTGAGGAAGACAGGGTTTGGGGAGGGGGAGAGACTTCAGCTTGGGGGAGCAACAGTGGGAGGGCTTCTGGTGTCCTGGCCCCACAGGTGGACCTCCTGATGGCACCTGGTATTTTTGGCCACTGTGTGAGAGAGTGTTGGACTGGATGGGCCATTGGCCTGATCCAACATTGGCTTCTCTTGTGTTCTTATGTTCTTACCATAGAGTTCACTTTTCAAACCGACCATTTTCACCAGGTGAACTGATCTCTGTTGTCTGAAGATCAGTTGTAATAGAGATCTCAAGCTACCGCCTGGAGATTGGCAACCCTAGAGATGAAGCTCCGTGTTGACTTGGTTCTGTTATGCAGAAGCTGTGCATTGGATAAGGTTGCAAGCAGTGCACAGTTCTGGGGCCTCATTTCAAAATGGATGTGGACAGAATGGAGCGGGTGCAGAGGACAGCGACGAGGATGATTGGGGGCCTGGAGACCAAGCCCTGTGAGGAAAGGCTGAGGGACTTGGGAATGTTCAGTCTGGAGAAGTGGAGGTTGAGGAGGGACATGATTGCTCACTTGAGGTATCTGAAGGGCTGTCACTTAGAGGAGGGCAGGGAGCTGCTCCTGTGGGCAGTGGAGGAGACGACTCGCAAGAATGGGTTTAAATGAAGAGCGGGAAGGTGCCGGCTGGATATTGGGGGAAACTTTTTTATAGTCAGAGTTGCTCAACAGTGGCATCAGCTGCCTAGGGAGGTGGTGAGCTCCCCATCAGTGGCAGTCTTTAAGCAGCGGCTGGACAAACCCTTGTCAGGGATGCTCTAGGCTGATCCCGCATTGAGTGGGGGGGGGGGAATGAAGAGGTGCAGAGGTCAGGGATGCTCTAGGCTGGTCCTGCATTGAGCAGAGGGCTGGACTAGATGGCCTGTATGGCCCCTTCCAACTTTGTGATTCTAGGATTCTATCCACCTATTTATGACTGCCCTGACCTGGATAGACCAGACTAGCCCAATCCAGTCTGATCTTGGAAGCTAAGCAGGGTCGGCCCTGGTTAGTATTTGGATGGGAAACCACCAAAGGGTCGCTACACAGAGGCAGGCAATGGCAAACCACCTCTGAACATCTCTTGCCATGAGAACCTTACAGGGTTGTCATACATCAGGGGCGACTTGACGACATTTTCTGCTGCCACCACTGTCGATGAGTCTATGGTAAAGCTGATAAATGTGCAACACTCTGATGTCTCCCTTGCTCAGGATTAAGGAGTGAAGAAGATCCAGGTGGTTCCCCCCCCCCGAATCTTCTAATTAGAGGGGAGAGGCTGTCCTGTGGCAGCAGTCTCTAAGCAAGAGGGATGAAGGATGACGTCTTGAGAATGAAGAGGTGAAGGAGAGCCGAGCTCTAATGACTGGGAATGCGGCCATCAAAACAAACGGATGGGTCGCCCTTCCAAGGCAGCTCTTGGTGGGGAGTTTTGCCTCATTAAAGAAATTGCAGCTGTTCTGCATACAAGAGCGTTCCAAACGTTCAGTTGCTTACAAGCATTAGCCGTTCTGCATAAACACTGCTTCGTTGCGAATGTTCTTAATTAAGGCTGGCACGGGTGAACTCCCCGCTGTTGGCCAATTCTTTGCATTCCTCCTTTCTTTCGAACCAAAGGCAAGCGCCATATTGCGTGTCGAAACAGTCAAAAGGGCCTTCAGACGCTAAATAAGAGTCTCCCTCCCTGGCCTCAGAAAATGGCAGCTATAGAAAATAGCCAACATTTGGGAAGGACGTACCGTTGATAGGACACACATCACCTATTTCCTCTTCCACTTACAAAGTTGCTCTTTTTAGTGGTGGAGAGGATGCAGACTAGTATCCTTAAGAACATAAGAGAAGCCAATGTTGGGTCAGGCCAATGACCCATCCAGTTCAGCATTCTGTCGCACAGTGGCCAAAAATACCAGGTGCCATCAGGAGGTCCACCAGTGGGGCCAGAACACTAGAAGCCCTCCCACTGTTGCCCCCCCCACAAGCACCAAGAATACTGAGCATCCCTTGTCCCAGACCAATGCTCCCTCTAAGCTGCGGAGTCTTGTGAGCAAAAATTCTACTTTGTGAGCTACTGGCATTAAAGTTGTGAGCGATCAGTTTGGTTACTGCATAAATTAGTTTGCTCCAGAGCCATCCTTCATGAGCCAAGACAGAAATCTGTGGGCTGGAGGCTAAAAAAACTGTGAGCTAGAGGGAACACTGCCCCAGACCAAGTGTTCCTATCTATACTTGTGGCTAATAGCCACTGATGGACCTCTGCTCCATATGCTTATCCAATTCCCTCTTGAAGCCGTCCATGCTTGTAGCCGCCCCCACCTCCTGTGGCAGTGAATTTTATGTGTTAATCACTCTCTGGGTGAAGAGGTACTTCCTTTTATCCATTCGAACCCAACTGCTGAGCGATTTCATTGAGTGCCCACAAGTTCTTGTATTGTGAGAAAGGGAGAAAAGTATTTCTTTCTCGACCTACTCTACCCCATGCATAATCTTGTAACCCTCTATCATGTCACCCTTTCAGTCATCATTTCTCCAAGCGAAACAGCTCTGCTTTAAGCTTTCTTCATAGGGAAAGTTTTCCAACCCTTTTATCATTCTACTTGCCCTTTTCTGCACTTTTTCCAAGGAGGAGATGGGAGACAGCCACAGAGCGGCATACTGAAAAATTATGTTTGGGAGAGGGAAGGAAATAGGACTCTGTTATTATAACTCCCCTCTATGATCTCCCTGTGTACAGATGCAATGGACTCCATCTAGCCCCAGGCATTTATGATGATTATTTAGAAGAAGACAAAAGGCAAATCCTCCATTAAGATTCTCAGAAGCCGAGATCTGATAGTACCATAGGAGAATTTGCACAAATGTAAGCAAAGCCTTAAGATTAAAAGAGAACCTGTAATAAATCTATGCCAGTTATATGTGTTACGGCTAAATACTAAATCCAGAATTGCAGCAGTCATGGATTAAAACCTGAAGGGATGTTATCCCTGCCTTTAATGCCCCCTTTAAGTGCTGGCTGACAAAACAAATCCTGGAAACTTTCCTCCGCTGTCCCTGGGTTTTACATCCCATATGCCGCGTTTCATCTCCTGCAATTTAGAGCTTGTTCGCCTTCCATTTGCTGACGTTTCATGTCACTTTATTCAAGAAACTCACAGATAGCTGAGAGAGGGTCACGGAAGCTTTCTCTGACTTTCTTCTACGCTTGTTTTCTCTCGTGGAGCAAGCATACCTTTTTTTTTCGGACAGACAACCTGGTGGGGGCACAAAGATCACACTGAGAATAAAGCCAATGTAAGTGTAAGCTTGCTTTGGAAGGGGGGGGGATCGTTAAAGCAGGTGTGGAGAATGGGGGGGGGACACCCGATATCAAATTAAAACAACAGCTAGCGAAAGAAGGAAAAACAGCCAGCGTGGTATAGTGGGTTTGGGGTTTTTTTTGGTTTTTTTAAGCCCCCGGAGGGGATTTTTAATTATTTTTATAAGACTACACAGCTACAACAGAAATGGGGAGGGGGGAACTACATATACAAGACAAAGAAAAGAACCCACTACTATCTAAAAACCCAAGAGAGGAGATCTTCATTCCGCTATCTTCTTCAAGTCTTCACTTCGTTTATCTCTTTACAAACCGAGTCTGTCCTTTATATTACTCTTTTCTATTAATCTTAATTTTTAACTGCAATAGCCAAGTACCCCCCAATCATCCCGCTATAAGGTTCTTAAAGGCATAATTCAGAGTCCTTCCGCCTCCATTTCCCTCTTCCTTGTCTCTTTCTCAGCTTATAAGGACTTTTTGGGGCTGCTGCCCCTTGCTCAGAAAGAGAGTCCTCTCCAGAAGAGGTGACTCCAGCTCACCACTGGACTTGCTTTCCTCTTCTTTTCTTTCTTCCGCAGGCCTTCCCAGCTGGACCCTTAAAAACTCACGGGCTTTCAGAACAGAGTCAATCTTTTCTTTTTTGTCCTT
>NW_015164267.1:83792-87220 GCF_001447785.1 Gekko japonicus
TGGAAGCGCACCGGGTGACCCTGGGCCAGTCAGACACTCTCAGGCTGCGGTCACACGCGCCCGTTGAAGCGGCGGGGACGCGAGGCTGTTCTCTCCGGAGGAATTTGACACGCAGTTGCGAGATCACGCCTCCCTCTGTAGCTGCAGGCTCAGGCCGTCACTGTGTGATCAGACCCAACTGCGGGTGAGTCTCTTTCTTTTTTGTGGCCATTTGTTTCCCATGTGCATAAATGAGGAATCGTGCCTCCACACTGAGGGCCCCCTACGGAGTATGCGATTGTGTGTCTATTGCAAAGGGGGGGGGGACGGCACTGAGCCGGGATGGCATGATCAGACCATCCCAACGGCATGAGAGCGTGCTTGCCTGATCTAGGGTTGCTAAACCCCCCAGTTTGCCAGGGGTCCCCCATTTTGGGGGGGAAGCCCCACCCCCAACACCCACAGCCACCCATCTCTCTCTCTTTAAGTGTGTGGAACCCGTGTTTCCTCCCAAGCCAGATCTCCACAAGCTTGCAGGGAAATGCCAGCTTCATGCTCTTAAAAAGGAAATGCGGCTGCTCTTAAAGGGGAAACGCCGGCTCCTTTAAGTGCAGGGAATTGCCGTTTCTGGAGATCCGGCGCACGGGCGGGTGGAGGGGGCGGCGGACGTCCCCAACGTGACGTCATCACGTCGGGGATGCCCCGCCCCCTCCAGGAACACCCCAAAGTCCCCCGCTGGGGGTGGAAGATGGATTTGGCAACCCTAGCGTGATCGGACAGGGGAAAGTCCGTCTGTGGCCTGTCAGAACCCATTGGAGCTGAACTTTCCCCGGTGTCTTTTAACTCCACTTCTGTGGCAGAGCAGCACGGGTTGCCAACAACTGCGGGACTCTTCCCAGATGTTGTTGTCTGATCGCGCCCTTTAGATCCATCAGGCATTCGCACCTGTGTCGGAACTAAAGGCACATGTGATCGCAGCCTCAGCCTGACTTACCCTACAGGCTTGTTGTGAGGATAAAATGGAGGAGAGGAGGACAATATAAGCTGCTTTGGGTCTCTACTGGTAGCAGGAGCTCCTTTGCATATTAGGCCACACACCCCTAGTGTAGCCAATCCTCCAAGAGCTTACAGAGCTCTTCTTACTGGGGCTATTGTAAGCTCTTGGAGGATTGGCTACACTAGGGATGTGTGGCCTAATATGCAAAGGAGCTCCTGCTACCAGTAGAGCCCAAAAATTAAATGAATAAAATAAGGAAGAAGAACAAGACGAATAGGGTTTTATACTCCTCTTTTCTCAACCATAAGGCGTCTCGAAGCAGCTTACAATCTCCTTCCCTTCCCCTCACCACAACAGGCACTTTGTGAGGTAGGTGGGGCTGAGAGAGCTCTGAGAGAACTGCAACTGGCCCAAGGTGCCTGTATACAGTAGGCCTCACGTGGAGGAGGAGTGGGGAGGGGAGTCAACCCTGGTTCTCCAGATTAGAGCCCGCCGCTCTTCACCACTACACCACCCTTAACCAAAGAAGAGAAATTCGTCAGTGAAGTGGGGCAGGCCCAAATGCCTCACAAAATGCTGTTGGAGTAGTTCGATGTATTGCCTGCTAAGTCTGTGGTGGGAAGGGGAAATCAAGTGGTGAATGCAGGCATGGAGAAGGTAACAAAACACCTCCCAGCACATTAAACAAGCAGCAGGAGAAAGATGGGAAATGTGTCAATGAGTTGAACCCAAAGTGGCTTACATCATTCACGTCTCCATTTTATGCACACAGCAACCCTGAGAGCCAGTTTGGTGTAGTGGTTAGGAGCACAGACTCTAATCGGGGAGAACTGGGTTTGATTCCCCACTCCTCCACATGAAGCCAGGTGGATGACCTTGGGTCAGTCACAGTTCTCTCAGAGCTGTTCTCTCAAAAGCAGTTCTCTCAGAGCTCTCTCAGCCGCACCTACCTCACAGGGTATCTGTTGTGGAGAGAGGAAGGGAAGGAGACTGTAAGCCGCTCTGAGACTCCAAGTGAAGGGCGGGGTGTACATCCAAGCTCCTCCTCCTCCTCCTTCATCTTCCTCTTCTTAATCTTCCTGTGACACAGGTAGGTTAGGCTAAGTGTGTGAAACTGGCCCAAGGTCACCCAACCAGCTTCCAGCTTGCGATATCAGCTGTTTTTCACCCCAGATCTGTTTTGCACTCTTGGTGGCACTGGCACCTGACTGGATCACCCCAGATCAAGGGAATCACGACATTCAGTTGGCTCATCTGGATTCCCAGCCATTTCCCACACACCCAGTCTTGCAGGAACTTGAGTTACGTTCGAACATGGGAACTGAGAGCGCCTGATGCTAGCCGCACACCAGGTTTTTCTGTATGCGTGGTGCCAAGGGCATCTTTGAAGCTGCCCCCGTTCTTACAAAATAAGTCCTGATTTCCGCTAATGTGCGGATGTGCGAGTAACTCTGCTTGTGGGAGTAATCCCTTTGAACTCGAAGGAGCTCCCCGCATGCCGAAGTGATTTGCATGATCACTGCTTGAGAGCTGGAATTAGTCCCTGCCATCTGTATTTACAGTATTTGGCTAATCCGGCCTTTCAGATGCCACACATAGTCCCCTTTGCCGCGCACCGTTATTGATCAAGAGAGAGAGATTCAGCCTGACAAGAGGTTTGTGGGGGGAAGCCTTAGAGTTGTCCAAGGAGCAGTTGCATTATCAGCTTGTCTCGGTTGACATATGGTAATGTAACGTTTAATGTTTGCTCTGCCATTCCAAAGAGGCGTCAAGCATACCGCTAGCTGACACGCAAAAGTCTTCCAAACAAAAATATGACGATCTGGAATGATTTTCTGGTGCCGTTTCTAGATGGTACAAATGCGTGTGCTGTTTTGACTGCTTTTGTTACACGTCAGTGTTCTTTGGCAGGTGGAAAGGAGGGAGGGTTTGGGAGTTCTGTTGGCCACCCTTGCTGCTCTGCATAAATTAAATTGGGTTTTCTTGCTGTCTTTGTGAAGCAATTCTAATTTCAGCGACTTAAGTTTGTAATATATATTTGCCCTGGATTTTATTATCCAATTGACTGGACATAATCGTGTCTTAAAGGCTGAACTAGGCTTTACGTCGTCTCAATCTTGGACCACCGTTCTCAATCAGGGTTGCTAGACCAAGCCTGGTAATCACCTGGAGGGTGGGGGGAAGGCCATGGTACAGGGTGGGTTGGGATCGTGAGCTCAATGACATCACTTCCAGGTACAACCCGGAAGGGATGGTCGGTAGCTCTAGGAATTGCTGGAAACACAATGGTTTCTGGCGATTCCTCGAGCTACTGCCGCCCCTTCCAGGCTGTGCCTTGGAATGACGTCAATGTGCTTCTGACACCGGTGAGTTGTTAAAATTAAAAGAAAAATGATCTTAATTTTTAATTTATCCTCTGAGCAGTGGTGGGCAACAGGAACTTGAAGTGGGG
>NW_015164267.1:88301-97693 GCF_001447785.1 Gekko japonicus
TCCGGATCTGCACCAAAGGCAGCCCCATGTAGAGAGCATTACAGTAGTCTAACCTCGAGGTGACCGTCGCATGGATCACTGTAGCCAGGTCATCGCGGCCGAGGAAGGGAACCAACTGCCGAATCAGCCTAAGATGATAAAATGCTGATTTGGCAGTGGCTGCCACCTGGGCCTCCATAGTTAAGGAGGGATCCAGGAGCATTCCCAAACTCCTAACCTCCAACGCTGGCACCAACGGCGCCCCATCAAAGGTCGGGAGAGGGAGCCCCAACCCCGGTCCGCTCCGACTCAGGCACAGGACCTCCGTCTTCGCTGGGTTTAGTTTCAGCCGGCTCAATCTGAGCCACCCAGCCACGGCCTGTAGTGCCCTGTTCAGATCTTCTGGGTCGGAGCCCGACTGGCCGCCCAACATCAGATAGAACTATAAAATGGCTGCTATAAAATGGCTGCTGCAGGAGGCACGGCCAGCCCTGAAATTACTACTGTAGCTTACCTTCAGTCACACAGCGAAGACCTTTGTGCTGTGGTGATGGCTGCCAAACCAGTGTTTTTTTAAAAAAATCTACACTGCCATTCAAATCTCCAGTGGCTGGCCCTGATCTGGATAGCCCAGGCAAGCCCGATCTTGTCAGACCTCGGAATCTAAGCAGGGTCGACTCTGGCAAGTACTTGGATGGGAGACCTCCTTGGAATACCAGCAGTCGGGAGGCGGGGGCAGGCTTTATTCAACCACCTCTCTGAATAGCCTCCAGGCCCCCAGTAGGAGTCAGTCACCAGAGGTTGCCACCTTCCAGGTGCACACACACACACATGGACATATAAAAAAATACCCCCCATAATCTCCAAGGGCTGTTCAGGAGCCTTACTGGGCAAAGCCTCACCTAGAATCATAGAATCATAGAGTTGGAAGGGACCTCCGGGGTCATCTAGTCCAACCCCCTGCACAATGCAGAAAATTCACGAATACCTCCCCCCCCACACACACACCCAGTGACCCCTGCTACATGCCCAGAAGATGGCAAAAATCTCCAAGATCCCCGGCCAAACTAGCTTGGAGAAAATTGCTTCCTGACCCTAAAGTGGCGATCAGCATTTCCCTGGGAGTGTAAGAAAGGGCCACGAGAACCAAGCACTGATGCAACCCTCCCTGCCCCTCCCTTCTCATCATCTAGCTAAGTTCACAGAATCAGCATTGCTGATCCTGACCCCGCCCACTTTCTCAAAATGCTTGGCGGGCCCCAGGAAAGGCAGCAGCGGGCACAATGCCCCCCCTCAGGCGACACATTGGGGACCCCTGTTCTCGTTCTTCTGTTGTTGTTTGTAAATGTATGATGCTTTCAGTTCCCACAAGTATTTATTTTAGTTACGCTTGCAAATTGATCTGTGTGTTCTTATGGGATGGAAGGTGGTGGCAGGCTTGCCTTAAGAATTAAAATAAATACACTTCTCTGTCCTGTGTGTCCAACTCCACCTGAAACATCTGGGGGTGGAAGGCGCATTCATCAGAAATGTGTTTCAACCGGAAACAGAAATAAATAAATATAATTTTGTATCATGATTAATTTTCTACATTTGAGTCGGGCAATTAGGCTCTGGCTATTTGACTTCCGAGCATGCATGCCGAAATGAAAAGATGTACTTGGGGGTGGATGCGAGGATACGACAGTGTTTGAAATCTCTCATTTGGCTAATCTGGAAACGTGTTCACAAAACTGTATTGGAGAACATTTTGCACGAAAGAGTCTTTAAACATATCTCTTTGTTAGGGATCTCAACGAGCGTAAAAATACTTCCACTATATTTAATGAGCCGGAGTCGACATGCTTAAATAGACTCTTAAGTGTTTGAATTTAAAGGATTTGAATGTGTTTGCATTGTTTGATTTTCATTAAACACTCAACGCGTGAGAACGAACCAGCCTTGGTTATTTTCAATTTAGCCCCTGTAATGGCCAAGTGAACGGAGAGCCTGGTAATAAAGTACATTTTATAGCATAACGACTCTGTTCTTATTACCATTAATAATTACGGTATTTTTTAAAATAACATAACACACAAAATGAACTCTTAAAAGGTCACAGCAAGCACTAATTTTAATAGGTGCAGTTCCTTGGGAGCTGAGGAGAAAAGTGTGTCACCGCCTTCGTGCACGACCTCTCAGGAGGACAGGAGGATATGCTTCTTTGCAGGATTAGGCCAATGTGTCTGTCTGAGATACAGTTACCAGCCTTCAGGTGGGGCCTGGAGCGCTCTTGGAATCACAGCCGCTCTCCATACTAAAGAGATCAGTTCCAATGGAGAAAATGGCAGTTTCAAAGGGTAGACTGTATATGGAATTGCCAGTTCTGGGTAGGGAAATACCTGGAGATTTGTGGGGGTTGAGCTTAGGGAAAGCAGGGTTTAGGGAGAGGAGATGGGATAATGCCATAGAGTCCACCCTCAAAAGCAGCCATTTTCTACAAACTGCTGAATTGTGATTGATAATAAAGCTCAAGGCAATATATCCACCTGGACTGAATAGAGACCTAGGTTTCCTGGTCTCTTTACCAAGGCTGACTTATCCACCCCTGTTTCCCCTCTGCATATCTCATCTAAATCCAATCACACCTGCAATTGTCATTTCCTTGCTAATTTCATTTGGCATCTGAAATCCCTCCACTTTCCAATAAATAGGACAGATGGACTCCCATTCTAGCTGTATCTGAAGAAGCGAGCAGTGATACACGAAAGCCCATCTCCTGCCACAAATCGTTGTTAGTCTTTAAGGTGCTACTGGACTCTTGCTATGTTCTACAGGGGAACTGTTCTTGGTCGTCTGGAGATCAATTGTCATAGCAGGAGATCTCCAAGTTCCACCTATAGGTTGGCAACCCTAACGGTATGGCTTCCTGCTCAAAAGTGGCTGGCATCTCAGCATTATATTCTGCTGAGTTCCCTCCCTTCCCTAAGCCCCGCCCTCTCCGGACACCTCCCCTTATGGTTGGTGGCAGCTGGAGATCTCCCGGAATTACGTCTGATCCCCGGATAACAGAGATCAGTTTCCCTGGAGGAACTTGCAGCTTTGGAGGGTGGACTCTATGGTATACTATAGAGTTGAGGAGAAACAGTGCTTGAAATGACCTCACATCCTCTCTGCGTTCCCTTCCCCCTCAAATGCCACCTTCCCCAAGCACTGCCCTCAAATCTGCAGGAATTTCCCAAGCAGGAGTTAGCAATTCTCCCTCCCCCAAATCTCCAGGAGTTTCCCAAGACAGTTTGCAACCATAAGTGGTGAGACTAAATCTTATGCTGAGAAAAGTTGAGATCAGTTTCAAAAGACAGCCTGGACAGATAAGACATGCAGAGAGAGAAGCCAGGACACTAGAAGCCCTCCCTTTTGCCCTCCCACTAGAAGCCCTCACCTTTTTTGTCTCTTTATCTTCCTTCCTCCCTTCCACTCTTCTCTCCCCGTCTATTTGCTTTCTTTCCAACTCTCCCCTCCCTCCCTCCCTCCCTTCTCCCTCCTTCCTCCCTCCTTCCCCATCTATTGACTTTATTTCCACGTCTCCTCTTCTCCCTCCCTCCCTTCCTTCCTTCCACTCCTCTCTCCCCATCTATTTGCTTTCTTTCCACCTCTCCTTCCTTCCTCTGTTTTTTTTAATGTTGGCTCGCTCACAACTTTAATCCTTTTGGCTCACAAGACACTGCAGCTTAGAGGGAACATTGCTTTCCATCTCATTATCAAATGTCTATCCTGACCCTACTTACCAACACACAACTTGTCTTCCCCTGCGACTATTGTTTTAAACGTAAACGGTAAATATAAGAAGACAGAGTCAAGTCACATTCAGTTTACTTACGTTACCCACCCAAAACCTCTAGGGGCTGGGTGTGCCAGAAGACAAGAAACCTGAAAATAAATATAGTTTTGTTCAAAAATAACCCCACACGTTGGACTATAAGGAAGGCCAAGCGCCGAAGAATAGATTCTTTTGAACTATGGTGCTGGAGAAGACTTGAGAGTCCCTTGGACTGCAAGGAGATCAAATCAGTCAATCCTAAAAGAAATCAACCCTGACTGTTCCCTGGAAGGCCAGATAATGAAACTGAAGCTCAAATACTTTGGTGCGCGCCACTTGCCAGATGTTGCGGTGTGATTGCACCCGGAAACTCCATCATTCAATCGTGGCTCTCCCGCGGCACATTCGGCGTGTGAACGGGCCCTAGTAGGTCTTTTGGCTCACAGAGTAGAATTTCAGCTCATGGGACCCCGCAGCTTAGAGGGAACATTGGATGGTGGTGGAAAGTGCCGACGAGTCTCATCTGACTCATAGTGACCCCCATAGGGTTTTCAAGGCAAGAGACTTCAGAGATGGTTTGCCATTGCCTCCCTCCACATCACAACCCTGGTATTCCTTGGAGGTTTCCCCTCCAAGTACTTGTCAGCCAGGGCTGACCCTGCTTAGCTTCTGAGAGTGGATGAGACTGACCTAGCTCAGAGCTGTGGCAAAAGTGTGTGCATGTTCAAATTTAAGCTTAGACATTCTCCTTGTGAAGCTGACAATAAGCAGCAGAATCCAGCATCGAATACAATTTGAGAACCGTAAAGGAACGAAATGAAATCAGCTCATCCCTATTATATAGAAATCTGTTGATTATTGTATTGTTTAATAGGTAAAAGGCAGATGATTCATCCACAAAAAGGATGTCTTGTCAGCCGAATCTGTGTGGGGTGTGTGTGTGTGTAAACTTTTCCAGTCTCATAAGACAAGTGAAAAAAGATGCCCCCCTCTCTCTGCCCATCTTTCCTCCAAAGGACAAGCATGCCCTCAGTTTCCCCTTGAGGAGCCACTTTTTGTTCATCTGGAGGAGCATTGGGATATTTGGCTAATATATAGCAGAGTTTTGCCCAGTCATAAAAGCGTGGTACTGAGTGCAATACATAAATTTCCCAAGAAGTATATTGCCAAAAAAAAGGGGGGGGTAAACTTACATTTATTCAAGTAGATCCAGTTCACATTCAGGTTGCAGTCGAAGGAAGAGAAAGAAGCCTAATCTAAAGAGTCCTTTCCTGGTTACAAACAGCCAGCTTGTCCGGCATCATGTGTGTGGGAGTATGAGGGCATTGCGTCCACAGGAGAGACCTGCGGAGACATTGGTCTCCATGGAAGGCCATGTGAAGCGTATGAGAGGACAAAGGAGATAGAGAGGAGGGGTCAGAGGGCAGCTCCCAGGTTAAGACAAAGAGAGGCATCCCATTCAAGGAGATAACACCCATATACACTTGGAGCGATGTAGCGCCCCCCAGTGGCCAGGCATGCCGACTCGCTCACTCCCACAAGGAGAACAGGTTTGTTTGCTGGCTTCTTCCTTCTTCTTCTTTTTTTATTAACGCCCTCATCTCTTTGTGCCTTGTGCACACACAGCACATCATTATCAGGGTGTTCTGGCTTCCTGCGAAGAGCAGCTGGCATGTCATCGCAAAAGTTTAAATGTTCCTCGCTACCAGGCACGTTCCTTTTATCTCCCCTGTAATTTCTCCCCCCTTTTCCTTCCATAAAGCGGGTGGGTTAAAAGAGAGCATTTGTTTGTCATCATGACACTTGACAGACAGTTTTCTGACGGTGAGGGGGCGGCTGATTATTTCTGCCCTTGTGCCTCATCTGCCCCCCCCTTTCCGAAATAGCCTTGCCATTAGGAAAAAAACTCCTTTAAACTGCTGTTCAGAAAAATTAACTTCCCATTGCCGAGCGAAAAGATCTCCAGGTTGCCACAGCTACGTGTGAACCTGCTGAATTCTTTGCTCGGTGACGCTGGGAATGCGAACGACATCTTCTGCGCAGATCTTTCCTGTGACAAACCTGTGGGCTTGGTGGGTAAGGGTGGATTTGGTACCCAATTTAAGACAACTCTCGCCGGTTTATTAATAGCACGTCATCAGGTATTATCATCTCTGAACGCATCGTCAACCTATCCATTTTATACAAAAGAAAAATGGTTTTGTTCTCTGAGTCTGAACACAATACATTGTTGTTGTTGTTCAGTCGCACAGTCGAGTCCGACTCTTCGCGACCCCATGGACCAGCTCCCATCAGGCCCTCCTGTCTTCCGCCGTCCTCTGAAGTTGGCTCAATTTTATGTTCATTGCATCTATGACACTGTCTAACCATCTCATCCTTTGCTGTCCCCGTCTTCTTTGACCTTCAGTCTTTCCCAGCATCAGGGTCTTCTCCAGTGAGTGCTCCCTTCTCACTTGGTGGCCAAAGTATTTGAGCTTCAGTTTCATTATCTGGCCTTCCAGGGAACGCAACACGTACTGTGGCATAAACATTGAGAGTCCGTGTAATGTCGTGGTTAAGAGTGCCAGGAGACCTGGGTTCGAATCCCCACTTGTGCCAAATAATGCAATATATAAAAAAACATTGGTTTGGAAGGAGAGATCATTGAGGGGCTATTGAAGGCTATTTCGGAAAGGGGGGGCAGATGAGGCATAAGGGCAGAAATAATCAGCCGCCCCCTCACCGTCAGAAAACAACAAAAAAAGTTCTTACCCACTGGTGAAAGACAGCAACAGAAGAAAGCGGGCAAATCTCCCCAGGGAGAGAGTTCCAGAGCCTCACAGGGTCGTTATGAAGATAGAATGGAGAAGCAGAGAATTGCCCGCATTGTGCATGGGGTTAGACTAGATGACCCTGGAGGTCCCTTCCAACTCTATGATTCTATGTGAGCCACCTTGCATCTCCATTGAGGTGAAATGTGTGGGAGTATCAATTAATTAAATAAATAATTATTATCTGTGGTCATTGTTCGATTTAAGGACTCGTGAGGTTGTATAGAGCGCCTCTGGATTCTTCCTTGTGCTTGTGGGATCTGCTGGGAATTGGTGTAGGTTACATTGCTTGAGAGCTGGGAATTCACGGTTCTCCCCACAATTTCTGTTCATGCGTGCATAGTCTGCACTTTTGGTTGGTGTACACAGTCTGTATGTGCTGCTCATGTGAAGGGAAGGGTGCCTACATGTGATTTGGGGGGGTAGGGCGTCATAGTAAAATAAAACAGGAGTCCAGTGGAACCGTAAAGACTGAGAGCATTTATTTCGGCATGAGCTTCCGTGAGCCCGAGCTCACACAGATGTGTAAGATGTACGTCTGAATAAGATATACAGCTGAAGATGTGAGAACTGATTAATGAAACCTGGCAAAGTGGTCAAATCCACACCTCTGTTGATGTTATGAACACATGAGTACTCTCTACTCAAATGAGCAGCAGCTCTCCAGGGTTTCGGGCTGAGGTCTTTCACATCACCTGCTTCCTGCTCCTTTCCACCTGGAGATGCCAAGGATTGAACCTGGGACCTTCTGCATGCCAAACAGATGCTCTGACATGGAGCCATGGTCCCTCCCCACGTGCCAAAATAAATGTTATTGCTCTTTAAAGGTGCTGCTGGACATTTAATGGCCCCATTCGAATGGGTTGTCAGGTCATCCTTTTGCCTAAATCCACCTTATTTTAACCAGGGAAAGTCAGGGTAGCAATGTTTAAATAACTAAATAAATGCAATCTGTGTAAAATGAACAGTGGGTCATGGGCTCGTCTACATTCTCATTTTCATCCCTTCTGTGTCCCTGTTGCACTTTCCCCCCCTTTTCCGCATATGTTTTGCTCCCTCTGCTGGTTGATTTGGTATTACATCTCTGCATTTCCAGCGTGTCTCCCTGCAGACTTAAACTGCAGGATTTTATGCCAGACATACAGTGATGTAATATCGAATCGACCACTAGAGGGAGCAAAACGCATGGAGAAAAGGGGGGGGGAGAACCAAAGCAATAAGGACAAATAAGCAATGAAAATGAAAATGCAGAAAAGACCCATGCTTCCCCCCTCTCCTATCGCAAAGGCCTGTTTGAATACGTGTTTCAAGTCTCCGTCCACACTCCCCTCCTGCATCCCTACTGACTCATTGTTCTCTTTAATGTTTTATTCAGATCCGTTCAGATAAGGACAGCGAGATTCACATACGATACAGCATCACCGGAGTGGGGGCTGACCAGCCACCCATGGAGGTCTTCAACATTGACCCCATCTCGGGGAGAATGTACGTGACGCGGCCCATGGATCGGGAAGAAAGAGCGTCCTACCACGTAAGCTTGTGACCTCTCACCATAAGCAGTAACCTCTCCTGTGTCTTGCGCTTCCGGCCCTTCGGTTTCGTTCTCTCTTCCTTTCTAGGGCAAACTGACTCTCTCAAAGCACATCTCAATCAAGATTAAGCACAGAATATCGACCACTAGAGGGAGCAAAACGCATGGAGAAAAGGGGGGGGGAGAACCAAAGCAATAAGGACAAATAAGCAATGAAAATGAAAATGCAGAAGAGACCCATGCTTCCCCCCCCTCCTATCGCAAAGGCCTGTTTGAAAACGTGTTTCAAGTCTCCGTCCATGCTCCCGTCCTGCATCCCTACTGACTCATTGTTCTCTTTAATGTTTTATTCAGATCCGTTCAGATAAGGACAGCGAGATTCACATACGATACAGCATCACCGGAGTGGGGGCTGACCAGCCACCCATGGAGGTCTTCAACATTGACCCCATCTCGGGGAGAATGTACGTGACGCGGCCCATGGATCGGGAAGAAAGAGCGTCCTACCACGTAAGCTTGTGACCTCTCACCATAAGCAGTAACCTCTCCTGTGTCTTGCGCTTCCGGCCCTTCGGTTTCGTTCTCTCTTCCTTTCTAGGGCAAACTGACTCTCTCAAAGCACATCTCAATCAAGATTAAGCACAGAATACAAAGTTCTGACAGCCCAGAGAGGCCAACCTGTCAGTAACTCACTGGGAAAATCATGAGTGTATCTATTTTCTAGGGAGCAGGTGAGAACCAGCCAGCCAAGAAGAAGAGAGAGCAATAGCCAAAGGGGTCTTGTAGAGATCAATGACCCTACAACTAAAATGTCTCATAATATACTCAACATTATTTTTTAGGGAGCAGGTGAGAACCAGCCAGCCAGCCAAGAAGAAGAGAGAGGAATAGCCAAAAGGGTCTTGTAGAGATCAATGACCCTGCAACTAAAATGTCTCATAATATACTCAACATTATGGCCCTTGTTAATGAAAAAAATAGGCTGCTTTCCCTTTGCGTTGGTCCATCGCTGAGAACCAGTGTGGTGTAGTAGTTAGAGCAGGGGTCCCCAGCGTGGTGCCTGGGGCCACCGTGGACCCGCCTACACCTTTCCTGGAACCTCTGACGTGTTTTTAGAAAGAGAATAGCTGGAGCCAAGGCCTTTTCTTTCCTGGCCCCTATTTGGTGGGACATGTCCCCATTTGAGATCAGGGCCTTGCGGGACCTGAGAGCCAGTTTGGTGTAGTGGTTAAGTGCACGGACTCTAATCTGGGAGAACCAGGTTTGATTCCCC
>NW_015164267.1:97943-121997 GCF_001447785.1 Gekko japonicus
TCTGCCAGGTTTTCGGTTGAGGTTGTGGACACCCAATTATTTAGCCTCCCTACACAGAGGTTTCCCAAACTACTTGCCCTCTAGGGGGGTCTGAACTGTTATATTTAATTCGCCATCTTTTAATTGTTTAAGGGTTTCGGCTGTTTCAAGAATTAATCATATCACTTGGTTTTAATTGTTTATGCGCTTTAGTGTTACCCGCCCTGAGCCCGTTTTGGGAAGGGCAGGATATAAATTTAACTAATCAATCAGTCAGTCAATAAAAGTGGGCGGGGCAAGGTGGAGTCCCACCCAGGAGGGCTTCTGATTGCCCATTTGGGATCTGATTGGCTGTACAGATTAAAATAATGTTTCGGCAACAACTGCCACTGCTGTGTAGGTTTTATTCTGTCTCTGACTCCTCTTTCCCAGCGTACCTTTACTCCTCTTATCCCCCACACTTGAGCTTCCTCTGTGGGTGGATTGGTTCTGCCTCCCATGTTGCCATTTGGGGGTTGCGCCCATCACCCTGTGCCACAGTTCAAAGCTGCCCACAGTTTCACAAAGGTTGGGGGCCCTTGGGTCAGAGGGTGGGGCTAGGATCTGGGAGACCCAGTTGAAGTCCCTACTGTACCATGGAAGCTTACTGAGTGACTTTAGGTGATTCACACGCTCTCAGCCTGACCATGTTCCTAGGGTTACTGTGCAGATAAAATGGAGAAGGAGATGTAAGCCACTCTGGGTCCCCACTTGGGAGAAAGGCAGGGTATATACATGAAGAAAAGGAATTTCACTGTGTGAGACAGAATGCTGGACTAGATGGACCATTGAGCTTATCCAGCAGGGCTCCTTATGTTCTTATGAAGGCCTCAGCCTCTATGCCCTGTTGTTCGCCCTCCAGAGGAACTCGTTGGCCACTGTGTGAGACAGGATGCTGGAGTAGATCTTATCCAGCAGGGCTCTTCTTATGTACTTGTGAAAGCCTTGACCTCTACACCCTGTTGTTGGCCCTCCAGAGGAACTGGCTGGCCACTGTGTGAGACAGGATGCTGGATTAGATGGACCATTGGTCTAATCCAGCAGGGCTCTTCTTACGTTCAAGAAAATCCATGAAACCTTTGGTCTTCCAGAGCAACAGTGGCCACCTACATTCCCGGACCTCTGGAGCAAGATGGCTTTCCAAATGGTCTCATGAGGATGCTGACAAGGGTCCACAAACCTGTCTGGGGTCAGTGCCATCGACATTATATCCCTAAGAGTGGTGCCAATTCCACCCGGTTGTGTTTGGTACGCATTTAACTGTGTTGACACTGCTTGTGGACCAGGGCTCTTCTTACGTTCAAGAAAATCCATGAAACCTTTGGTCTTCCAGAGCAACAGTGGCCACCTACATTCCAGGACCTCTGGAGCAAGATGGCTTTCCAAATGGTCTCATGAGGATGCTGACAAGGGTCCACAAACCTGTCTGGGGTCAGTGCCGTCGACATTATATCCTTAAGAGTGGTGCCAATTCCACCCGGTTGTGTTTGGTACGCATTTAACTGTGTTGACACTGCTTGTGGACAGAGGTGGAGGGATAGAGAAAGTATATTACCTCTTCCGCTGTATGGAAGGAGAGATTTCCCCAGGGTTAAAGAGGAATCTAAAGGAAAGTTATTTTATCTTCCTGGAACAAAAGCAATTATTTTCTCCAGTGATCCTGGTGAAATGTGGAGCAAAAAAAGAGATTTTTTAAAAAAGGAATATTTGATACATTTCTTCTCTGCAGCTCCGTATCTGTCAATAATCTTTTGCTAGTGCCAGGTCATTATAACTGGGGTATAATTGGGGTAGAAGGTCTCAGAGTAATGCCTTTGATGGAGTCATTAGGATTCTAGTATTAGAAATTCTCAGTCAAAAAGGAATACTTTTGTCTCTCATAATGGCGACTTTCAGTGACCCCTGACTATTTAATAACAAGTGTTCCTTATTAAGTGTCCTGAGTAAAGACAAGAACTTTTCAGGGCTGCTTCAAAATGGCTGCACAGAGCTCGTTACTGTCTGTTTGGGGGGGGGGGGGGTGTCGAATTTCTGTTCCACGGACTACTAAGGACTTCCTTTAATCAGAGATCTTGGGTTTAACAGGTTTCTGCACAGGCAGGCAATCTAGGGGAGAAAATCATTTCATCATATCCAATAACGCTGAGATCTCTTTGTAGGACTGAACAGTCTCTGAAGTCTTTTTTCAGATTCTCTGTTCTGTCCTGAAAAATGTAACATGGGAATGCAGCAAATAAATGTTTGCAAGCATCTGTACTGTGCAGGTACATTAATCAGGGAGCCAAGATTTGCTAATTCAGGATTATCCTATCTCGGGGGTCCCCAATATGGTGCCCACGAGCTGTTTTTGGAAAGTGGCAAGGGCTCTTTTTGTAGCAGGAACTCCTTTGCATATTAGGCGACACACCCCTAGTGTAGCCAATCCTCCAAGAGCTTACAGTAGCCCCAGTAAGAAGAGCTCTGTACGCTCTTGGAGGAGTGGCTACATTAGGGGTGTGTCACCTAATATGCAAAGGAGTTCCTGCTACAAAAAGAGCCCTGCACTGGCAGTGTTCCCTCTAAGATGAGTTAGTGTGAGCTAGCTCACAGGTTTTTAGCCTCCGGCTCACACATTTTTGCCTTAACTCAGGAAGGAGGGCTCCAGAGCAAACTAATTTATGCAGTAGCCAAATTGCTTGCTCACAACTTTAATGCCAGTGGCTCACAAAGTAGATTTTTTGCTCACAAGACTCCACAGCTTAGAGGGAACATTGGTCACTGGCCATGTGGGGCTTTTGCCCAGTGACACTTCTGATTGGCCACAGTCGAGATTTCATTGGCTGTGCAGATTTTGGAAAACGTTTCTTCGGCGGCAGCTGCCACCGCAACACAAGGATCTTCACTGTATGCTTGAAGGTAAGCGGCAGCAGCCATTTCTGGCAGGCCCCACCTCCTTCAGCAGCCGTTTTGTGGCCGCCATTCTGTGGCTGTGCCCAGCATGCTGTATCAGAATTGCGAAGGTGCCCACGTGCTGGAAAAGGTTGGATAACCCTGTCCTATACTATGTGTCTTCCCTGAGCTGGGTGGCTCAGGCCAGCCTGATCTCATAAGAACATAAGAGACGCCACTGTTGGATCGGGCCAATGGCCCATCCAGTCCAACACTCTGTGTCACACAGTGGCCAATAATACCAGGTGCCTTCAGGAGGTCCAGCAGTGGGGCCAGGACACTAGAAGCCCTCCCACTGTTGCCCCCCTGAGCACCAAGAATACAGAGCATCCCTTCCCCCAGACACAGAGTTCCTATCTATACCTTGTGGCTAATAGCCACTGATGGACCTCTGCTCCATATGTTTCTCCATATGTTTCTCTATGTTTCTCCAGTTCCCTTTTGAAGCCGTCCATGCTTGTAGCTGCCACCACTTCCTGTGGCAGTGAATTCCATTCGTTAATCACTCTTTGCGTGAAGAAGTACTTCCTTTTATCCGTTCTAACCCAACTGCTCAGCAATTTCACTGGGATCTTGGAAGCTAAGCAGGGGTTGGCTCTGCTTGGTACTTGGATGGGAGATCGCCATGAAAGTCCAGGGTCAGTACGCAGAGGCGGGCAATGGCAAACCACCTCTGTTTGCTTCTTGCTTTGCAAACCCTGCAAGGTTGCCGTAAGTCAGCTGTGACTACGCCAGTTTGCCACATGAACATATATGAATTCATCCTCCGCCTCCTATACTTTCAGCCGCTTTTTTGATGGCGGACAGGTCTGTCGATGGTTATTAAACATGTTAACTAAATGGAGGGAGGCGATTTTCCCCCTGATTCCTCTTACAATTGAGGGCCACCCAGTTAAACCGAGTGCCAGTAGTCTTGGAACTAAATATATGGCTCCAATAATCATTAATGTACTATTATGGCTAAGAATGGAGGCTCCGTTCTTAGCATAGGTAATAACCATTGACAGACCCGTGAAGCTGTCTAATTTGTTATAAAAGCTAGAGGCCCTCACTGCATAAGGTGGTGAACTTCACAAGTTAATTATGGAGCAGTAGAAAAGGGCAAGAGTCCAGTAGCACCTTAAAGACTCACAAAATTTGTGGCAGGGTACGAGCTTTCATGAGTCACCGCTCACTTCTTCAGAAAGTTCATCCCCTGCCACAGTTTTTGTGAGTCTTTAAGGTGCTACTGGACTCTTGAAACTGAGGAGGAAATCGGGCAAAGCCCCGAGTCAAATGCAGCCCCGGAGCTTCGGGTGTGAAATTGACACGTTTGTGTCGAGGCAACCGGCGCTGTGCTGCGAGGCAGCTCTCGTGAGAAATCACCCTGACTCTTTTCTACGGCTGCAGATAGAGTTAGGTTAATGATGGACTGTTTCTTGAAGGATGTCCTTCTGACAGTCCTAAGACTACTGAGAAACATTTTGGTAGAACTACACCTAAAGTGCATGCACACGAAAGCTTACACCTAGAATTAATCTTCCTTGGTCTTAAAAGGGCCACTGGACTCAAACTTTGTTCTGCTGCTTCAGACCAACAAGGCTACCCGCCTGAATCTAAGCCCATAATTAACTAGTCTGCCTGTAGCAGTAGAAAAGAGCAAGAGTTTAGTATCACATAGAATCACTGAGTTCGAAGGGGCCATACAGGCCATCTAGTCCAACCCCCTGCCCAATGCAGGACCAGCCTAAAGCATCTCTGACAAATATTAATCCAGCCTCTTCTTGGAAGCTGTCAGTGAAGGGGAGCTCACCACCTCCCTTGGCAGCTGATTCCACCTTTGAACCACTCCGACCGTGAAAAAGTGTTTCCTAATATCCAGCCGATACCTGTCTACATGTAATTTAAAGCCGTTGCTTTGGATCCTATCCTCTGCTGCCGACTGGAACAGCTCCTTGCCCTCCTCCAAATGACAGCCTTTCAAATATTTAAAGAGAGCGATCATGTCCCCCCTTAATATCCTGTCCTCCAAACTAAACATTCCCAGGGCCCTTAGCCTTTCCTCGTAGGGCTCAGTCTCCAGACCCCTGATCATCCTCCTCGCTCTCACCTTAAAGACTAACAAAAATTGCGGCAGGTTATGAGGTTTCTGAAGAGGTGAGCAGTGACTCACAAATGTTCATAGCCTGCCACAAATTCTGTTAGTCTTCAGGGTAGTTCTGCTCTCTTGCTCTTTTCTACTGCTCCATAACTAACTTGTGGAATCCATCACCTTATGCTGTGACAGGCTCTAGCTTAGATGGCTTTTATAACAGTTGGGACAACTTCATGGGTCTGTCAGTATTTATTGCCTACAATGGCTAAGAATGGAACCTCCACTGCTTGAGGCAGTGTACTTCTAAATACAAGGCACTGAGAACATGCCGTTTGGGATGTCCATCTTCTTTATGGTCTGTTTTTTGAGGTTTCTGAGGGCTCAAAAAGACAGGACAAAGATTGTGCATCTCGGCCCATGCGTAAAAGGCAAATGGCTGTCACCATGCCACTATTAAAACAGCCCAAACACGTGGTTACCCTCCAAAGGCCAATTTAAGCAATTCAGCTTTGCATGCCCTGAGGAAACTAAACAAGCCACAGCTGAGGAGGCCCTTTCCCCGGTGACAGTTCCCACTTTCCAGCTAACCTCAAGATGAAAGAAGCAGGAATTTACGTTGGCACATACGTGTGCGCATTTCCTTTGACACAAATAGTTGAGTAGGGTCGCCATCCCCTCAACGAGGGCGGGGGGGTTACATGCTTTTGGGGGCCCAATCTGCTGCCACCCAGACAGTCGGCGGGGGAGCCCCCCCCGAACAGTCCCATCTGCGTCTATGTGCCCGGTGCGATGATGTCACCCGGAGGCAACGTTGTCACACAGGGTACGTTGCGGGGGGGTACTCTAGCATTTTAGAAAAAGCTCTATAGTTACCATAGTTCCGGAGAAGAAGGGGACCCCCCCCCCCCGCCGGCAGCCAGGTAAGACCTGACAACCCTATAGTTGAGAATGCACTAAGACCCTGAATGTCTGTTTTATGACTCTTCAGCCTGTCGGACTGACACCCAGTGAGATGCTTAGATCGGTTAGGGATGCCAGTCTCCAGGTGGGGGTCTGAAGATCTTCTGGAATTGCAGCTCATCTCTAGACTGCAGAGATCAGTCCCACTGGAGAAAATGGGTTGTTTAGAGGGTGGGGTGGTCTCTATGGCATTGTACCTCTCTGAGGTCCCTGTCCTCTCCAGGCTCCGTCCCAAAAACTCCAGGAGTTTTTCAACCTGAAGTTGGCAACCTTACTGTCCTTCCCTCCACCGGTGGCCAGGGGGGACCTGGCCATCCTAGAATCAGCATGTTCAGATATGAATGCTTACAGCATACCCAAGTCTGAGCTTTCTTATTGCTGGCCTTGTACATCCATTTTCTGCATCCATTGAAATCAGATTTTTGTGCAGATCTATATCATTCTATTTAATTCAGTTCCTCGTGCTCAAGTTTTTGTTTCAGCCTAATTGCATTGCTTCTCGGTCGCAAGTATTATATCATTATTTTTATTTGTCCGTGTTCATCATCCATTTCTCTAATTAACGCTAACCTTCTTCTTCTTTTTTGCACCAAAGGGAAACAAAGTAATTTTCAAATTCATTTGGTAGGCCGGTAATAGGATTTGCGCGTAATTGGGCTGTTTGCAACATCTTCCTGACATATCTGAGCGTGGAGGAGAGATTAGTCATTCGTGATGTGATGTGCTAGACTCAAGTCCAGTAGTACCTTAGAGACCCACAAGATTTTCGGGGTATAAGCTTTCGAGAGTCAAAGCTCCCTTTGTCCGACACAAACTGGAATGGAGATTTTGTGTCCTTGTAACCCAAATTGGAAGGTAACCCAGGTTGGAAGGTGTCCAATATGCTACTGCAGCTGGAATTACAACTGATCTTACAGGAAGTACAGTTGACCTCCTGCTAGCGAAAGAATTAAGGGAAGCAGTTAGGTGAAATAAGTGTGTCATAATAGGTGATTTTAACTACCCACACATTGATTGGGTCAATATGTTCATCAATATGTGTTCAAGTCAACAATATGTGTTCAAGTCAACTGATTGGGTTTCTAGATACTGTCAATGACTGTGTCATGGAGCAGATGGTCACAGAACCTACCAGGAGAGAGGTGGTCCTGTACTTGGTCCTAGGTAAAGCCCAAGACCTGGTGAGAGATACAAATGCAACAGCACCGGTTGGCAACAGTGACCATAATGTTATTAAGTTCAACATTTATGTAAATAAAGAGTTGCCCTAAAAAGACACAACCACTTTTAACTTTAGAAGGGGTAACTTCTCTCAGATGAGGGGGCTTGTGAAGAAGAAACTGAAAGGAAAGGTAAAAGGGGTCAAATCCCTTCAGGAAGCTTGGAAGCTATTTAAAACTACAATATTGGAAGCTCAGATACAATATACCCTGCAGGTTAGGAAAAATATGACTAGCTAATAAGGCCTGCACCTTCCAAAGTGGCCATTTTCTCCAGGCCAACTGATCTCTGTCACCTGGAGATTCGTTGTAATCCCAGGAGCTCTCCAGTCTGGAGGATGGTAACCCTAGCTCCACCACTGAGTACATAGCTTCTCCCCACGATACTCTGAAAATTGTTTTTCTGCTAGTGGTAATTGTTCAGAACAGCTCAAAAGAGGGTCAGACACTTCCCGTAATACGGCCGGAACGCCTCAAACAGGAACCAGCCGCAATACTCTCAAGCAAATGGCCAACCCAAGACTGATAACACCTATTAAGCACTTTGCTGCCGGGCACCGCAGACTTTCACCTGAACAAAAAGTCTGCTAATTCAGTGTGAGGGTCAAACAGACCCTGAAGTATGACATACAGTTACAAAACCTTGGGGGCATTCAGCATGCCACCAGCTACTAAAGGGAAAAATCAGCCTTTTAGTATGTTTTTCCCTTTGGCAGTACAAAAATAGAACAACGGCAGCACACTGGGGGGAGGGGAATACAACAGAACGGGGGAAAAGATATATATAGCATTTTTTCAAGGTCACCCTAGACTTTCTCTATTGCGGCCTGTAAGTAAACTTGAGTTTACAAGTGTTAACCTTATCAGAGTTAACTCATAGAACTCTCTAAGAACTGCAGGAAATTTGTTGTTGTTCAGTCGCCCATTCGAGTACGACTCTTCGCGACCCCATGGACCACATCACACCAGGCCCTCCTGTCCTTCGTCGTCCTCCGGAGTGTGCTCAATTTCATGTTCCTTTCATTGGTAACACTGTCTAACCATCTCATCCTTTGTCCTCCCCTTCTTCTGTTACCTTCAGTCTTTCCCAGCATCAGGGTCTTCTCCAGTGAGTGCGCCCTTCTCATTTGGTGGCCAACATATTTGAGCTTCAGCTTCAGTATCTGGCCTTCCGGGGAACAGTCCGGGTTGATTTCTTTTAGGATTGACTGATTTGATCTCCTTGCAGTCCAAGGGACTCCCAAGAGTCTTCTCCAGCGCCATAACATATATATATATATATATGTTGAAATTCTGGGAAATCTCCAGGCCCCACCTGGAGGTTGGCAAGCCTACTAGTCCAGTATCCTGTTTCTCATACTGATAGGGTTGCCAGGCCTACCACTATATAGCAGGATCTCTCCCAGCAACTCTGTTCATTGTCTCCCCACACTGGTGGGGGGGATGTGATATTTTTCATCAGAAGTGGTATCATTAGGCTGGCTGGTCACCTGGCCCTCAGGCTCTGTTGCCTACCACCACGCTAAGCAGTAGTGAGGGGAAAATAATGTTTTAAAAATGCGACATTGGCTGCATTGTTACATCACTTCCAGGGGGGGGAAACCAGAAGTAACAGGGTAGCTCGAGGAATTGCCAGAAGTGTTATGATTATACCACAGAGTTTCTGGAGAATCCTAGAGCTACCCAACATCACGTCCCTGAAAGACGCAGACACAGCCAATGTCCCACCATGTCCTGACCTCTGATCCTCCTGCTGGTTTCTAGGCTCGTCCTGGCAATCCTAGATGTCATGAAGCTTTCTAAGAATTGCAGAAAATCTATGTTTACCACACAGTTTTGCAAATACTAGAGTTTTCCATGATGTCACTATCATTTTTTTTTTGCTGTTGCTAGCTCCAGTGTGACAGCACTACATAGTGGCCAAACAGATGGATTCAGAAGATCTAAAAGTAGGGCTTGATGGTATCACCCCATTGGTATTCAGCACTGGTATTCAGAGAGTTACCGCCTCTGAATATGGAGGTTCCAGTTAGTCATCATGCTAACGGCCTACCTCTCAGACATTAGTCCTTTCAGAGCCAGGTAAACTTTAGGCCATTACTACATCTTGTGGCAGTCTTTGTTTTCAGTCTTCTTCAATTCCATCTTCTGTACATTCCTCAACCTGAAGGAGGTCAATAGTCCCGGTGTAACAGCCAATCTGAGATTCCTCTGGGTAGTGAAGAACGGGGTATGAATCCAATCTCATTAGTCAACAGAGTCAAGAGCGAGATCTTGGAGTTGTAGTAGATAACTCACTGAAAATGTTGAGACAGTGTGTGACTGCAATAAAGAAGGCCAATGCTAAGCTGGGGATTATTAGGAAGGGTATTGAAAACAGATCAGCCAATATCATAATGCCCCTATATAAATCAATGGTGCGACCTCATTTGGAATACTGTGTGCAGTTCTGGTCACCACACCTTAAAAAGGATATTATAGCTTTGGAAAAAGTCCAGAAAAGGGCAACTCGAATGATAAAAGGGTTGGAACACTTTCCCTATGAGGAAAGGTTAAGGTGCTCAGGGCTCTTTAGCTTGGAGAAACGACGACTGAGGGGTGACATGATTGAGGTTTGTAAGATTATGCATGGGAAAGAGCAGGTAAAGAAAGAGGTACTTTTCTCCCTTTCTCACAATACAAGAATTCGTGGGCACTCCATGAAATTGCTGAGAGGTCGGGTCAGAACGGATAAGAAGAAGTACTTCTTCACCCAAAGAGTAGGGTTGCCAAGGAATTCACTGCCACAGGAAGTGGTGGCGGCTACAAGCATGGACGGCTTCAAAAGGGAATTAGATAAGCATATGGAGCAGAGGTCCATCAGTGGAGGTTGGGGGGCGGGCCACAGCCATTGAGGGGAAAAAAATAGAGTTTTCCCCGCAAATGGCAGCCACCCCGTTCTTCACTACCCAGAGGAATCTCAGATTGGCTGTTACACCGGGACTATTGACCTCCTTCAGGTTGAGGAATGTACAGAAGATGGAATTGAAGAAGACTGAAAACAAAGACTGCCACAAGATGTAGTAATGGCCTAAAGTTTACCTGGCTCTGAAAGGACTAATGTCTGAGAGGTAGGCCGTTAGCATGATGACTAACTGGAACCTCCATATTCAGAGGCGGTAACTCTCTGAATACCAGTGCTGAATACCAATGGGGTGATACCATCAAGCCCTACTTTTAGATCTTCTGAATCCATCTGTTTGGCCACTATGTAGTGCTGTCACGCTGGAGCTAGCAACAGCAAAAAATGGTAGTGACATCATGGAAAACTCTAGTAATTGCAGAACTGTGTGGTAAACATAGATTTTCTGCAATTCTTAGAAAGCTTCATGACATCTAGGATTGCCAGGATGAGCCTAGAAACCAGCGGGAGGATCAGAGGTCAGGACATGGTGGGACATTGGCTGTGTCTGCGTCTTTCAGGGACGTGATGTTGGGTAGCTCTAGGATTCTCCAGAAACTCTGTGGTATAATCATAACACTTCTGGCAATTCCTCGAGCTACCCTGTTACTTCTGGTTTCCCCCCCCTGGAAGTGATGTAACAATGCAGCCAATGTCGCATTTTTAAAACATTATTTTTCCCTCACTACTGCTTAGCGTGGTGGTAGGCAACAGAGCCTGAGGGCCAGGTGACCAGCCAGCCTAATGATACCACTTCTGATGAAAAATATCACATCCCCCCCACCAGTGTGGGGAGACAATGAACAGAGTTGCTGGGAGAGATCCTGCTATATAGTGGTAGGCCTGGCAACCCTATCAGTATGAGAAACAGGATACTGGACTAGTAGGCTTGCCAACCTCCAGGTGGGGCCTGGAGATTTCCCAGAATTTCAACCAATCTCCAGATGATGGAGATCAGTTCCCCTGGAGAAAATGGCTGCTTTGGGGGGTGGACTCTGGGGCATTATACCTTGCTGAGGTCCCTCCCCTCCCCAAACTATACCCTTCCCAGGCTCCACTCCCCAAATCTCCAAGTATTTCCCACCTCAGAGCTGGCAACCCTGTGGACTAGACTAGATCATCTGTTGCTCTGACCCAACATGGCTGCTGTTATGGTATCTGGAATTCTCTCTTCTCTGGGTCAGTTTGACTCCACCTTTTTTGCAAGGTGAAACACAGAACCTTGCGCATGTGACTGGATACTATTTTTTATCTGAAAGCACATCTTCTTCTGCATTCAGTGGACAAGACCCTGTCAGTACTGTCAGAATCACCTCTGGCATTCAGATGTAGTTAAAAGTTAACACTTCTGGGCCTGAAGTAGCACAGAATCACCACAGGAAACATTTGTAAGGCCCACATTAGAATATGTGAGGTTTTTGTTTTTGTTTTACAAAAAGCCTTTCCGTGCCTTCAGGTTGTGCAGTACAGGAAAAATCATAGCAGTCTATGGATTTTAATTAATTTCATAGACCAGTTGATAGCCTCTGGGCTTAATTGAGTCCCAAGCAGTGTTCCCTCTAAGCTGAGTTAGTGTGAGCTAGCTCACAGTTTTTGAGTCTCCGGCTCACAGATTTTTGTCTTAGCTCAGGAAAGATGGCTCCAGAGCACACCGATTTATGCAGTAGCCAAATCGCTCGCTCACAACTTTAATGCTAGTAGCTCACAGAGTAGAATTTTTGCTCACAAAACTCCACAGTTTAGAGGGAACATTGGTCCCAAGGCCATCACCTTTTAATGAAGAACCGCTTTACTGGGTCAGACCAGGGCTTGGACTAAACAAATACCCTCTTTCCAACTGCGTCCAGCTGAATTGTTTCAGGAGAGCCATAGCAGTGTTGTGACTGAAGTGCCAAACTAGGATCTGGCAGACTCAGGTTCAAATCCCCCCTGTGCCATGGAAGCTTGCACTTCCATGGGTGACCTTGGGCCAGTCACAGACTTTCAGCCTAACCTACCCCAGAGGAGAGGAGGACTATGTAAGCCACTTTGTGTCCCCATGAGGGTGAATGGTGGGATATGAATAAAGTGAAGTGTAGAGGAAGGGAGGGAAAGTGTGGTGTATTCAATCTGACAATGTATGTATGTGAACTCGCTCATTGAATCACCATGTGAAGCTTTCATCCTGGGCTAGGATCCTAATCCTTCAATTGTAATTGGTAGCCCAGGAAGAGCCGACCAATCACCAACAGCCAGTTCCAAGAGCGGGAACTATTGTGATTGGACCTTATCTCTACCACCTCATAGGTTGGTATTTGTATAGTAGGCGTGGCTGCATTAGCCGGGAGATTTTAAAAGCAGAACAGCTTCAATGCAAAAGCTGTTCTGGCTATTCATGTCGATCTGTTTGGAGTTGAGTTACGAGTTGCTGAATAAAGCTGATCTTTAGCTGAAATCGCTCTCTGACTCTTTGTTAAGTAACCGACTTAACAGAAAGAAAAGTCCACTTCATGAAAGAAGTGTTCCATGCCACAAAATACCTTCTCCTGCAGCAAAAGAATACTTATGTGGCAGTTGTTATACATAACATAATCTGGATAAATTTGGGCAAAGAATTACTCTCGGTAATATTATGTAATGACATAGTGGGGCTCCTCCACCTCCAGATCTGTAAAGCATTCCCCAGAGGGGAAGGAAAGGAAACTTGGAAACCACTGATGTACAATTTGTTGTCCACTGTACTGAACACTGGAATTATGTGAAAGTCTTCATGGGAGATAGGAGATTGGCAGAGGCAGGAACATGGGAGGAGGCCATCAGCAATGGTGTGATGTCACTTCCTGGAAAACCCTGGAAGTGATGTCATGGATCTATAGGAACGGCCAGAAGCTCTGTAATAAATCCATAGAGTTTTTGGTGATTCCTGAAGAGAACTGAGGACAGTTCTAGGTCTTCCCAAGAGGTTACAACATAACAACGTACCATAGGCCCAACTGTCAGCCCTCATGGGAGACGAATAAGGTCAGGATGGAGATAAGGGGTTGAATACTGACAATGCAGTTGGTAAGAGGTAGGTGAGAGCTCAATAAAGGTGACGTCAAGGCGATCAGGAATGGCTTTGCTAACAGACTTGCAGAAAGCAGCTTGAAGAACAGAGGAGGTAAGCTGTAAAGTTCAGGGAGCAGCAGGCGTGTGGACTGGGAGGAAGAAGAAAGGGGGCTGACCGGCTGAGGGCATTTACCCACTTACCAAATTCTTACACTCAACTTTCCCTTGTGTGTGAGTTCCCCTGTTTCCTACTAATGGCCTTCCTTTACCCCAGACACCCAGTAAAGCATGCCAGACATGGGGTGTCAATGCAGATAAGAGCATAGGGAGCCTATCCAGTGAGCCAAAAATAGACTGGATCTGACAAAACAAGCAAAACTCCAGAACAAACAAAATCAGTCATCCTGATGCCTGTTCCCACCCCTCTGTGACATCACAGCAGTTCAGCCAACCACTGCCTGAGATTTCATTACAAATCCCAAGCAGAGGGAGGCCACTGACAGAACTTTCTGGATTTGGGCTGAGAATGTTATATTCTTTCTTCTTTTTCTCCCCTCTTTCTTTCTTTCTCTGTCTCCCATTCTTTCTTCTGTTGTTTCTTTTTTTTAAAAAAAGGCACCACTTCCTTTTCTTTTTTTAAAAAAAGCAAAGCTTCATTTTTAATATTAAAAAGAATCATTTGCATGCCATGCTTTACTGTTCTCTGAATCCCATGCCCATGTTTACTTCTTTGACTGATGGTCTACAAAGCAATTCCTGTCTGTGTTAGAGGCAGCTCTTCAAAAATGTCACAGGTCAAAGGTCAGCCTAGCCTTAGGAGGGGGGAAGTAATTCTCAGCTATAATTTAAGTTATTATCTTCAAACTGAAATGGTGCTAGTTTTCTTCTTGCTCTATCTTCCGCTCAGGAGGAAGAGAAAAAAAACGCCTCCGTTCTGAGATAAAGCAAGAGTGTAAAGCAGATAACTCAGCCTTTCAGATCTGTCTCTCCTTCCCTCCCTCCTCAGCCCAAGTTTTAATTATATTTGATAGCTCTTGTTTGAAATCTCCAGGAGTTAAGTAATTTCTTTGCAGCATAAGCCTATCAGCTTGTCGCACACACCAGGCCTGGATACATATGCATTTTGTTCATGGGGTTGTGCTCTTGCAAAAAGCAATTCAGCAAGCACAGAAGTCTAGTAATCTCACTTAAACCTGCAGCAGTGGCACATGCAGACCTGAGTCCTGGCTGACACATCTGTTTTAATGGCTAATTTGTGTCAAGAGCTGAGCTGGCAAGGGAGAATCTCCCCGCCGGAGATGAGAGGGTCAGCAGCTGGGTGGGATTGCTTTCCTCTCTCTCAGCGCACCGACCCAGCAGTCTGAAGCCCCACACGTCCTGATGTGCGCAGGCAGGCACCTTCTGCTGAAATGAATGGGGCGGTTCACGCCCGAGGAAAACCCGCAGTTGCACTGGAGTATATGTAAATCAGAATCCCAGCCAATCAAATGTGAACCTGTATTGGAATTATGCTTATGGGCTTTGTGATGGTGCAGTGTGCAATGAGTACTGTATCCAAGGCCAGTTAATTGCCCTAATGTGATAAAGGGGTGGGGCCAGCAAAAGGTCCTCTTGCCTGTCATTGGCTGACTTATTCAGTGATCTGGATGTCCCAGGCTAGCCTGATCTCATCAGATCTCAGAAGCTAAGCAGGGTTGGCCCAGGTTAGTACTTGGACGGGAGACCACCAAGGAAGCCTAGGGTTGCTGTGCAGAGGTAGGCAATGGCAAACCACCTCTGAATGTCGTTTACTTTGAAAACCCTATAGGGTTGTTATTATTATTATCATTATTATTATTATTATTATTATTATTACATGGGATTTTTACCTCGCCCACCCCCGAAGGGCTCTGGGCGGCTTACAGAGTATTGTGTGTGTACACCCTTTCTAGAATCCTAACTATGGCCACAAATTCAGGGGGATGGGAACCCTACCAGATACCCTCCGAAGGCTTTTTTCCACAGATGTTCTTGCTTCTCCTTCCGTCTTTTTTCCGGGCGGTCACATGCCTCTTCGCGCAGTTCTTTCTTAGAGGGGGGACTTCAGTTAGCTGGCTTCCACAGCGGCCCCTGCTGGCTCATCGGGCTTGCTGAACGCAGGCCCTTAAGCAGTGGAAGAAACAGGGAGCTAAGAATGCGCATGCAAGAAGTTAAGAAGTCAGTGTTAAGTCGCAAACTTAACAAAGAGTCGGAGAGTGATTCAGCAAGAAGGCAGCTTTTATTCTTCAGCTTCGTTACTTCTCCAACACGGTACAACAATCGCCAGCCAGAACCCATACGACTATATACACTGGCTTCTCTGTATTTAAACATTCCCGGCTAATGTAGCCACACCCACTGTACAAATAACAACCTATGAGGTTGGAGAGATAAAGGCCAATCACAAGCGATCCCACTTTGTAACGTGATTGGACGACACTGCCTGGGCTAGGGCTCCTATTGGTTACATTAGGATCCTAGCCCAGACTCGAAGCTTAACATGCGAATACAATGAGCTGGTTCACATACAAGGCATTCAATGTTGTCAATTGAATACACAACAGGTGAGAGCTTATTTTGGTTGTCAGGGATGACAGCTCTGGGTTGAGAAATACCTGGAGACTGGAGGGGTGAAACCTGAGGAGGGTAAGGTTTGGGGCATAAGGCCATAGTGTCCACCTTCCAATATGGCCATTTTCTCCAGGGGGGCTGATCTCTGTTGCCTGGAGATCAGTTTTAATCCCAGGAGATCTCCAGCCACCACCTGGAGGTTGGCAACATTAAACCCAAGAAGGAGGAGGAGGCGATTGGATTTATGCCCCACCCTTCACTACCTGAAGGAGTCTCAGAGCGGTTTACAATCCCTTTTCCTTCCGCTCCCCACAACAGACACCCTGTGAGGTAGGTGGGGCTGAGAGAGCTCTCTGAGAACTGTCCTTAAGACAACAGCTCCGAAAGAACTTATGACTGACCCAAGGTCACGCCAGCAGCTGCATGTGGAGGAATGGGGAATCAAACCCAGTTCTCCCACATTAGAGTCCGCGCTTCTAACCAATAAGGGGGGATGCTTCAGATAAATGAGGGTAAGAGGATATGGCCTGGGTTATGAATCTAAAAGCAAAAACAGATGAGATAATGGGAGGTCCAAACTATTCCCACTGGGCTGCAGTTTGCACACAGGTCCTGACACCAGATTTGTATGTTTGTCCCAATGGGGTAAATTACAGGATTGTTTTGCATTTAGGAAAATTGTCTGGGGAGATGGCTCAACCACAGTCCAATCCAAACACTGGGAGGATGATGTCCTAATTTAAATGAAAACGAGAAATGACCTTGGGTATGAAAACTAGGCTGGGCCTAAGGACTACTTTATCAATGTGGAATTTGGTAAAGGGTGGACTGCAACTCAGTGCCCACAGTCCCATTTGAAGCTGAGAGCATGGGAGACTTACAGTGTTTTTGCAGTGTTTGCTTAATTGGCAAATAGCAGGGATGGGCACGAACTGCATTTTTGCCATTCGTTTCAGTTCGTGGCTGAACCGTGAAGCGAAACATGAACCGATATAAACTGGGAGGTTGGTTCATGAACTGAAGTGGTTTATGACCCCTGTTTTTTGCTCCCAGCATATGTATTTAAACCCCTGCTTTCTGCTCCCCACCGCTCAGCTGTTTTTCATGAAGAGCAGAAAGCAGGGGTTGAGAGCCATTTAAACCAAATGGTTGAGAGCCATTTAAACCCCTGCTTTCTGCTCTTCATTAACTGCCTTAAAATTTGAGGAAGTTTATGGCAGTCCTTCATTTCACAAACCACATACTGGCTAAGATTCATCATGAACTTTTGTTCATGAGCCAGTTTGTGCCCGTCCCTAGCAAACAGACAGAGCACAGGAGGAATTGCAAAGACATTCCTACAGTGCAACTAGGGTTGACAGCTCCAGGTTGGGAAGTTCCTTGAGATTTGGGGGTGAAGCCTAGGGATGTCAGCATTTGGGGAGCGGGGAGGGGAGGACAGCAGCCTCAGTGGAGTCTAAAGCCATGTAGTCCACTCTTCAAACTTGCCACAAGGGTTGAGCTCTGTAGTCTGGAGATTAGTTATAATTCTGGGAGATCTCGAGGTCCCACCTAGAGGCTGGCAACTAGGGTTGTCAGCTCTGAGTTGGGGATTTGTGGGGGGATGGAACTTGGGGAGGGCGGGGTTTGAGGAGGGGAGGGACCTCAGCAGGGTGCAATGCCATACAGTCCACCCTCCAAAGCAGCTGTTTTCTCCAGGGGAACCCATCTTGGTCATCTGGAGATCAACTGTAATAGCAGGAGCTCTCCAGGTGCCACCCGAAGCTTGTCAACCCTAAACACAGCATATCTTCTACTCCCACATCATAAGCTGGTTGGGGGAGAAAGATCCAGGAGGCTTCAATCAACTCCGGGTAGAGTCTTTCTGCTTCCCTTCCAGTCTCTCCCAACATCTAAAATTACCTTTTATTTTAATGCAGATGCACACGCATTGGTCTCCTCCCTTCGACTGAGGGGGGAGTCACCTCCCCCATGCCCCCTGGGCAGCTTGACCACAGCCATTAATGCTCATTGTGTGGTGTGGGAATGTCTACATCCATTAAGAAACATTTTTGTCATATGGGATAGACTGACCCACTGCGGGAGCTGGAATCCAAGCTGCAACCCTGCGAACAATAATAATAATAATGCCCACTTAAGTGCATTAGAAACAGGAAACCATTTAATGGCAATTTCTACAAGAAAGAGAGAGAGAGAAGAGGGCAGAGAAATTCGCTGAATGCTTTTGCTGTGTTTTCGTATCCGAAAATGCTGAAGAAATACACTGAGCTGTGTTCTTGGGTTGTTTTTCTTTCCCCCCCGCTAGTTCATCAAAGGCACTGTGTCCAATAAAGGTGACAAAGGATGACATTTGAAAGTAACAAGTCACGGGGACCGGGTGGCATTTGAGAATTATTAAAGAGCTCCAAGATGAAATTGCTGAACTATTAACTAAAATATGCAGCGTTTTACTAAAATCAGCCTCCTTGCCAAAAGACTGGAAGGTGGCCAACGTAACGCCAATTTAGGCAAAAGGGGGGGGGACCCAGGTGGGATCCAGGAAATTACAGACCTGTCAACCCAAGTGCTGTCGCTGATAAAATGGTTAAAAGGAAAGACTAGAATGAAATTTAAGGGAAACAGGCCTTGCCGAAGAGAGGTGAGGGGGGGAATGGCGTGGCTTTTTTCCTTTGCTGGACATTTTAGAATGTTTGAGCTTGTCAGCAAGCAGATGTGTGTATGGAAGGGAGATTCAGTAGGTTGCGTTATCGACTTGGGTTTTCAAAAGAAGAAGAGCCGGTTTTTATACCCCACTTTTCTCTACCCTAAAGAGTCTCAAAGCAGCTTACAATCACCTTCCCTTCCTCTACCCCACAACAGGCACCTTGTGAGGTAGGTGGGGCTGAGAGAGCTCTGAGAGAACCATGACTGGCCCAAGGTCACCCACTGGCTTCATGTGGAGGAGCGGGGAATGCAACCCGGTTCTCCAGATTGGAGCCTGCCACTCTTGACACCATGCTGGCTCTCAAGAGTTGGTTTTTACACCCTGCTTTTCTCTGCCCCAAAGAGTCTCAAAGCAGTGTACAATCACCTTCCCTTCCTCTCCCCACAACAGGCACCTTTTGAAGCAGGTGGGGCTGAGAAAGTTCTGAGTGAACTGTGACTAGCCCAAGGCTGCCCAGAGTGTGAGAAGACCAGTCCCTGCCCTGAGGGTAGAGTTACCAACCTCCAGGTGGGGCCTGGGGATCTCCTGGAATTACAGTTGATCTACAGACAATAGAAATCAGTTCCCCTGGACAAAACATCCACTTTGGAGGGTGGATTAGAACATAAGAACATAAGAGACGCCAATGTTGGATCAGGCCAATGGCCCATCCACTCCAACACTCTGTCACACAGTGGCCAGAAATACCAGGTGCCATCAGGAGGTCCAGCACTGGGGCCAGGACACTAGAAGCCCTCCCACTGTTGCCCCCCCAGCATCAAGAATACAGAGCCATCACTTGCCCCTATGGGTCTTTTATTTTTAATTTCATGCTACTGGCTTTATCTTTTTAGTTTGCTTGCTTTTCAATCTATTATTTTGCCATTGGTGTACGCCACCTTGTGAGTTTTTAAACTAAAAGTGTGAGTTAAAACATTTTAAATTTGTACTCTCAACCTGAACTAAACAGCTCTGCTCTGCTCATGATTCAGTGTGAATGAAGGTAGAAACGAGCAAATAGCTCGTGAGATAATTTTTAGAACAAATGGGCGAGTTGCAGTGAAATTTCAGAAGCTGAGGGAAACAGAAGATTACTCCAGTGTGTAGGGCAGGAAGCAGAGCCCTAAGACTGGATTCTGTGGCATTGTACCCTGCTACGGTCTCTTTCCTCGCCAAAACCTGCCCTCCCCACGCTCCACCCACCCCCAATCTCCAGGAATTTCCCAACCCAGATTTGGAAACCCCTACCTGTCGGTGGGCTTCATTTGGGAGGCCACCACAGCAGTGTTACCGAGAAGGCCCTGGCCTGCCCACTGTATCTTACATGGTAGGGGCATCCAGAGAGCGGGATCTTCATATTCTCTGTGCAGGACGATACCCTTTCAAAAAAAGTTGACTGCAAGGGGTGTGACTAGCAGGAACTCCTTTGCATATTAGGCCACACACCCCTAGTGTAGCCAATCCTCCAAGAGCTTACAGAGCTCTTCTTACTAGGGCTACTGTAAGCTCTTGGAGGATTGGCTACACTAGGGGTGTGTGGCCTAATATGCAAAGGAGCTCCTGCTACCAGTAGAGCCCTGGAAGAATACAGGAAGACTCGGGGGGGAGGAGAGGAAATGTGGGAGACCCCCCCCCTGTTTGTTTGTTGTTTGTTTGTGTCATTCCCTACCCCCCAAGTGGAGAGCACTGAAAAAAAATGCATGAAATATTTTCTTTTCTGGAATGTGTCAAATGCTTTTTCTTCAACCAACTTTTACTCGCTCAGAATATGTAGTATGAAGATTGCAACGTAAGACAAACGACAGCATTATAGACTGCTGCTTGTGTATAGCGTAGACAGACAGACAAACAGTCAGATATAGTACTGGTTTTGATTAAAGACTTGTGATGCTACTATTTCCAAGGACATATTTATTGATTCAGTGTCATTAACATCCCTCCTTTCTCCCCAATTGGAACCCAAAGCAATTCCCATCATTCTCCTCTTTTCCATTTTATCTCCCTCCTGTGAAGGGGGTTTAGCTAAGAGGGTGTGGTCCAGTGTTCCCTCTAAGCTGAGTTAGAGTGAGCTAGCTCACAGTTTCTTTAGCCTCCAGCGCACACATTTTTGTCTTAGCTCAGGAAGGAGGGCTCCAGAGCAAACTAATGTATGCAGTAGCCGAATCACTCGCTCAGAACTTTAATGCCAGCAGCTCACAAAGTATAATTTTTGCTCACAGGACTCCACAGCTTAGAGGGAACATTGGTGTGGTCACCCAGAATGTTTCCGTAGCAGAATGGGGATTTGAATGTGGATCTCCCATATCTGTCCTGACCTGCGTAGCCCAGGCTAGCCAGATCTCATCAGATCTTGAAAGCTAAGAGCAGAGTCGGCCCTGGTTGGTGCTCAGATGGGAGACCACAAAAGAAGTCCAGGGTTGCTATGCAGAGGCAGGCAAGGGCCAACCGTCTCTGAACGTTTCTTTCCTTGAGAACCCTATGAGGTCGCCATAAGTCAGCTGTGACTCGACGGCACTTCCCACTGTTCCCTTATCCCAGTCTGACACTCTAACCCAGTGGTGGCGAACCTATGGCACGGGTGCCAGAGGTGGCACTCAGAGCCCTCTCTGTGGGCACGCATGCCATCGCCCCAGCCAGGCCCAGACCATCATTAAAGTGTCAAATTCTCTGCCAAATAATTTTAAGTAAATGAAAGCATTTGGGATTGCTTTCCTTACTTTGTTTGGATCATCTTAAGTTAATGTGTGAGTTGTTTTTTCTAAAGTAAAACCTCAGTATTCAGGTTAAATTGCCGTGTTGGCACTTGGCGATAAATAAGTGGGTTTTGGGTCACAGTTTGGGCACTCGGTCTCTAAAAGTTTCGCCATCACTGCTCTAACCATTGCAAACCAAGCCGGCTCTCTTGTTAACGTGGTACCATTAGTTTAGGTTTCATAAGAAAGTAAGGCTGAAATCCTAAAAGCTCCTTCCTGGCAATAAGCCCCACTGAATAAAATGGGAATGAACTTCTGAAGAATGGGACCTAATACCTCATTCTTTTAGGTTCGTGCTTGGATGGGGGATGCTGGGGAATGGGACTTCCTGCAGGCAAGCCAGATGTTCAGCCATTGAGCCACAGCCGTGGCCTGAAATGATACAGCTGTTGTTGCCATAATATAGGAGCCACCAGGGTCCATTCTATTAACCCTACCACTACAGCAGTAGCCTTCTTAGCATCCCGTCTCACATTACCTTCACTGTGTGGGAGCTATTGCAAAACAGCTCTTTCCAGTGCTGTGAACATAATATCAGAAGAAGAAGAGGAAGAAGAAGAGGAAGAGGAAGAGGAAGAAGAGGAGGAGGAGGAGGAGGAGGAGGGCTGCTGTGTGCCTCGCTCCGGGCACCCTTGTCTAGCTGAGCGCCTTCATAAATCAGGATGGCTGCGGGAGGAGGAGGGGGGGTGACTGATCCAAGGTCATACAGCAGCTGCATGTGGAGGAGTGGGGAATCAAACCTGGTTCTCCCAGATTAGAGTCCACGCACTTAACCACTACACCAAACTGCCTCTGTGAGAGGAGCTCATGTTGATGTTCTACCCTTCAACAGTATTGCCTAACGTTTCCAGGAATTGTGCCAACATTCGTAGGAAGTACTGTGTTGGTGCCTTCCATATGGTTCCCACCCTTTTTGAGCGTGCGGGTGCTTTTGGAATTCCGAGACGGGGTGGTGGACACAGCCACAAAATGGCTGCGATAGTAGTTGGTGCCAACTACAGAGTGTCAGGTATTGAGGTGATGCATAACTGTAATAGTAACTCTTCAGCAGGTCGGGCAGAAGCTCTGTTTGGCAGGATAGCTTTAAAATGAACATATTGTTTACGATCCCTGTGCTGTGGAGGCAGATATTGCCAAAGTGATGGCTTTTTAAAGCTGCACAGCCAATCAGAGCTCCAATGGCCAACCAGAGCCCTGCTTGGCAAAAGCCCCATCTGACCCCACCCACAGTGGGAGGGCCTCTGGAGTTCTGGCCATGTTGGTGGACCTCCTGATGGCACCTGGGTTTTGGCCACTGTGTGACACAGAGTTTTGGACTGGATGAGCCATTGGCCTAATCCAACATGGCTTCTCTTATGTTCTTACGTTCTTAGAAAGTAACTTGTTGGTTGCCAGTAAAGGTGTCAGTGGATGCCATCTTGGGCCCCCTAGTCCAGAGCTTCTAACTTTGTGTTACAGGAAAGGACTGTACTGTAACATCTCCCACACCTCATGGGTAACCCAAGATATGGCCCTGTGGTGGTTCACATTGTATTCACACCTCTCTTAACAATGTGCACTGGATTCTTGGTTGCTCAGTTGAAATCACAAGCAGTGTTTGATCACAGTGTGTGTTGTTATGACTAATGGCAAAGATGACAAACTAGAAATAGGAAAAGGATTCAGATAGAACAAGGAGCAATCATCTGAGAAAACTACAGTTAAGGATGGGGGGGTAGAATGCTTTGAAGAAGTGGTGTTCTCTCCATATTTGTGTAGATAATGGCTTGGCAAAGAAGAACGTTTCAGAAGGTTTCTGTTCTTCTTGATTGATCACCGTTGCCTTGATTGTTTTGGGATTTGGCTGCAGAGGGAACATCTGTCTCTGCAAGACATTTGCAGCTTTCCTGAGTATGGACACTTGTAGATGTAGCGTCCCTAGAGAATGAGTCATCAATTGGTGATGCTGACCGGTTGCACACAAATTTCTAGACACATTCCAAGAGGGATAACCGTGTTATTCCGCTGTGGCCAAAATGGCAAAAAAAATCTTGTGATACCTTAAAGACTAATGAATATGTTGTGTCATAAGCCTCCTTAAGCCAGAATCCACTTTGTCATAAGCATGGAGATCCATGGAAGAGGCCAAGGCTCAATGGCAGAGCATCTGCTTGACATGCTAAAGTTCCCAGGTTCAATCCCTGGCACCTCCAGTTTAAAGGATGCAGTAATAGGTGATGTGAAAGACCTCCACCTGAGCCCCTGGAGAGCCGCTGCCAGTCTGAGTAGACCATACTGACCTTGATGGACTGATGGTCTGATTCAATCTATGGCAGCTTCATATGTCCATGCATCTGACAAAATGGGGTCAAGCTCACAAAAGCTTATGCCATAATAAATATGTTAGTCTTTAAGGTGCCACAAGACTCTTTTACTTTGCCCCTGCCTGGTGGAATGAGCTCCCATATGAGATCAGGGTCCTGCGGGATTTATTACAGTTCCGCAGGGCCTGCAAGATGGAGCTCTTCCACTGGGCTTTTGGTTGAGCTGACAGGCATCCTACCCTTTTTCCTGGCCAACCCCCCACCAGTGGCCTGGTTCAAATTTGACATTGGGGCACCACTGTTATACTCAAACATGACTGACACCTGAATAGGCTATTTTGCATGGTAGTTGTGATTTGTTTTAATTTGTCTAACTTGACATAAACTGCCTTTAGCCCGCTCGCAGGGAGGGCAGTATATAAATCAAATAAATAAATGATAGATAGATAGATAGATAGATAGATAGATAGATAGATAGATAGATAGATAGATAGATAGAGGGCTATTTTTGGGCAGGAACGCACAGAAACGGAGTTCCGGCTGGCTTCAGAGTTGGCC
>NW_015164267.1:122229-125726 GCF_001447785.1 Gekko japonicus
TGACCTGCACTGTCAGGGGTGTGGCCTATTATGCTAATGAGTTCCTGCTGGGCTTTTTCTACAAAAAACCCCCCTGGATAGATAGATTCCATGTGTGCAGTGCAGTCAGGAGATCCTACAATCTTCTGGCTGCCAGAAGTTCTAGCTCTTTAGTGTCACCCAGCATGCACCATGAGGAGGCCAGCTAGAATTGCACCCCAGTGTCACAGGAATGTGAGCGTCATGCTTTCCAGTGAGATGTGATGGAGCTCTTTGAACTCTCCCCAACTGCGACTGAGTGGACTGAAAAATCTAGATATAAGTATTTAGGGTGATTGCCCAATAGGTCTGCATACCCATTGTATCAACTTGGTTACAGATTTTGTATTATTATGTACTTCCTCTGAGTAACTGTGCCATGTGATAAATAACAAATATGTGATGCAGAGTCAGGGTGGTGGTCCATCTAGCCCAGTGTACTCTGTTCTGACTAGCACTGGGTCTTGGGCAGACTCGAGAGTCTTTGGTTAGAGACATTTCTCATCATCTACCACCTGATCCTTTAACTGGAAGTGCCAAAGATTGAACCTGGAATCTTCTTTGTGCCAAGCATGCGAAAGACCACCAAGTTCTGGCTGCTTCATCAAGAGTGATTAAAATCTGGAATTCGCTGCCAGAGGATGTAGTGATGACCACAGTAATAAACAGTTTAGAAGGGGATTAGATAGGTTCATGGAGGATAGGTCTATCAGTGGCTACTAGCCAAAGTGGTGAATGAAGGGAACCTCCACATTCAGAGGCATTCAATCTCTGAATCCCAGAGCCAGGAGGCAACATCAGGGGAAGGTCCTGGCCTCTATGTCCTATTGTTGGCCATCCAGAGGAACTGGTTGGCCACTGGGTGAGACAGGATGCTGGACTAGATGGACCAGTAGTCTGATCCAGCAGGGCTCTTTTTATGTCCTTAAATGAATAAATCTTCATTGTTGGTGATTAATTTTTTTTTAATTAAAATGTTTATTCTTTTACAAAGTAAAGAAAGCAAACAAGTGAATAACACAAACACTCATAACGACAGGAGGGTATACATTAGAGGGATATAAGAGTTGAGAACACAGTAATTACCAAATGGCCCATGAACCAAGCGTAGTCTTGTTAAAGATCCAGGAGACAAAGATTGCTGTGCTGGACTTATTATTTGTCATATGACCACTTTGACACTGAAATTGTGATATATGTGAAGGACCAATTCCAGTGAGTTTTGCTTATTAAAAATATGTTGGGTAAATTTTGCTACAGTCCATAAAAAGGTCCCCATAATGCTGACGTTCAAAAATCCTAACATTGGCAAGGTTTGAAAAGCCCGTCGTTGCAAAATTTCATTATTGACGTGATGTTCCTTTTTTTATTTAACAGCTTAGAGCCCATGCGGTAGATATGAATGGAAACAAAGTGGAGAATCCAATCGACCTCTACATCTATGTCATTGACATGAACGACAACAGGCCCGAGTTCATCAACCAAGTCTACAATGGATCTGTAGATGAAGGATCTAAACCAGGTACGGTAGGAAGAGCTCATTAAATTGTCATACAGGTCTTCAAAGAGCAAAGTGCATCTAGATGTTCCTTTCTTTGCTTGTACCTTTTTGAACCTGAGGAATTACTGCTTATTTCTCCTTAGAGCTTTAATTGGGTGATGGATGGAGGAATTCCAAAGAACAGGACATTTTTTTAGCTCTGAAGTACAATTCAGGTGGGTAGCCGTGTTGATCTGAAGCAATAGAACAAAATTTGAGTCCAGTGGCACCTTTAAGACCGACAAAGTTTAATTCTGGGTATAAGCTTTCATGTGCATGCACACGAAAGCTTATACCCAGAATTAAACTTTGCCAGTCTTAAAGGTGCCACTGGACTCAAACTTTGCTCTATAGCTCTGAAGTACATTATTGTTTATTACTGGGCCAGTCTGTGCTGGAAGTAGGCAGATTCATGGAAGACAGATTCCTCAAGAGCTATGAGCTATGACTGCTACATCTGTGTGTTCCTCTAACTAAAAGATACTTGAGATAAACAAAAAGGAATGAGCATTACCATCATGACCTGTTTTCTTATGTGATTCAAGGGGCAGTTTGCTAGTGGACTTCTAGCTTCTGCACTCAGTGGAGGAGTGGGAACTGAGATGACAATGAAGGCGCTGAGCAGGTGTGTAACCACTGAGTGGGTAACAGTGCCCAGCATGGCTAATGAAACAATCAACTTGGGCATCAACAGGTTCTGGTGGTGGAAAGTGCCATCACTTAACGGTGGCCTCGTAGGGTTTTCAAGGCAAGAGGCAAACAGAGGTGGTTTGCCATTGCCTGCCTCTGCATAGCTACCCTGGACTTCCTTGGCGGTCTCCTGTACAAGTACTAACCAGGGCCAGCCCTGTTTAGCTTCCGAGATCTGATGAGATTGGCCTAGCCTGGGCCATTCAGGTCAGGGAGTCAAAAGGTTCTACCATCCACTTAAAAGCCAGAATTCATCATGGTTCTGATTTGGCAGCATGCTACCTCTGCCACTTCATGAAAACCTCCAGGAATTAGATTGCTGGGCAAGGTAGACCTTGGTAAGATCAAGCAAGGCAGTTCTTGTTTTTCTAACAATAGATGGTACACGGGCAGTATTGTGTTCTCAGGTGTGCCTTCCTAAGAAAGGGACAAATTGCCTAGGATAACAGTGCGCCATTTTGTTCTATTCTGTTCAGCAAGTTCTTGGATGCTAAGGGCAGCATACAGGGGCTAAGATCCAGAGTAGTGTTTCCAAGGATGCAGGGATTTCTGCCCACAGAGCCCCCCCCTCTCTGTGGGAACCCAAAATCCTGTTCTTAGAGCACAGGCAACAGGATTGGAGAAGACCCTTAGAGTCCAACAATATTCCCAAAGCTTTTGAAGGTCAAACCATCAGATATGAAAGTGACACTGAACTTCTGTACCATCAACCTGAGCCATGTTGTGATACCCAGAGGACATGATCCAGTACAGGACATGGGAAAAGTAGGACTGCAGCTAGTGAAATCCCACTGACTTCAGAAGGCTTGCTCCCAAAGAGATATACCCAGAATCACAGTCAGATTTCCATAATTACGAGTTCGTCCTTGAAAATTCCTCTCTGCAGTCCCGAACTGCCTTCCCCCCGCCATGTGTGTGCTATTGCAAAGAGAATGCTCCGTGACAGCCATAAAGAGATCACAGGGAACGTAAAAAAAGGAAAACCCTTAAGAATGTTGGGTTAGCCCGGCATCTGCATATACTCTATGAGACCTTCTAATCTGCATCTTCTAAGACCCAGAAAGAATTGCTACCAGCCTTGAAATGTCAGTTTATGGCAGTAGCATTCCTTCAGATTCAGACTCCCCTCCCCCCTGTAATTCACGTCATTGGTGGAAAGTGTTGTCAAGTCACAGCCAGTGTATGGTGACCCTGTAGAGTTTACAAGGCAATAGATGAGCAGAGGTGTTTTCCCATTGCCTGCCCGGCA
>NW_015164267.1:125837-141906 GCF_001447785.1 Gekko japonicus
GCATTCCTTGATGACCCTGGCATTCCTTGGTGGTCTCCCATCCAATTACTAGACAGGCTTAGCTTCCGAGATCTGATGAAATCAGGCTAGCCCAGGGCATCCAGATCAGGGCAATTTGCATCACAGAGACCACTTTTTACCTATTTTATTTACTCCCTTCTGCTGAGCTTGTCTTTGACATAAAGAGGCTTCCTCCAACCTGCTACTCCAGAATTATTTATTTTAGAGAAATGGCCACAAACTACAGTTGGAAGTAAAAACAGGGAATTAATAACAATTTTAATTGCAATGGCACGAGAACATATAGCTTCCAAATGGGTAGATAAGAAACCTCCTACAATTACACAATGGTATAACTGTACATAGGAACACTTTATAATGCAAAAACTGTTATTTAATTTACCGGACTCATCACCAGAAAACTATAACAAAAAAATAGTTGCCGTTTGGTACCCTGTTATACGTGTGTGTGTGTGTGTTTTGTTAGAGAAGGAGAACATAAGAACATGAGAGACGCCAATGTTGGATCAAGCCAAAGGCCCATCCAGTCCAACACTCTGTCACACAGTGGCCAAAAATACCAGGTGCCATCAGGAGGTCCACCAGTGGGGCCAGGACATTAGAAGTCCTCCCACTGTTGACCCCCCCCAAGCACCAAGAAGACAGAGCATCGCTTGCCCCAGAGCCCCTATCTATACCTTGTGGCTAATAGCCACTGATGGACCTCTGCTCCATATGCTTATCTAATTCCCTTTTGAAGCCATCCATGCTTGTAGCTGCCACCACTTCCTGTGGCAGTGAATGCCATGTGCTAATTACTCTTATTCCAAGTAACCTGCAATATCAAAAGATGATTTACTTTTGAATTATTTTAAAGTATATATTATTGTTTCAAAAATGTTTGTACATGACTGTATTATTATATATCTTATGTTATATGTTGTAAAATAAAAAATGGTCCGGATCACAGGCAGAAGTAGCTGCGCGAGAAGTACGACCGCTGGTGGATTGTAAGGGGATGATCACACGGGAACATCTGGCAAGCATCCCACACCTGTCGGCAACCCGTCTTACTCCGCCGAAGACATGGAGTTAAAAAATACCTGGGAAAATGCAGTATCAAACGGGTTGCAACTGGCTGCAGACAGAGTTTCCCCTGTGATCGCTCTAGCACGCTCCAATTGCATCACTGATCCTTCGAGGAAGCGCGCCGGAAACACGTGGCGAAGAAAACCCCCCGATTCACCCGCTGCTACATCTGATCACACAGTGGTGGGTCGAATTACTATAGCGCAAATAGGCTCACTTCCTCCCCCAAACACGTTTTCCGGCATGTGTGACCGGGACCAATATTATTATTATTTTTTTAAGTGTTCCTCTCTTTCTCCATTGGAAGAAGGTGAAAGGGAGGATCCAGGCACAGAATGGACTCTTAGGATCCAGCCTTATATATAGTATCTGTGCGTCTACGTGCATCCTCTTTTTCTCCCACTGTGAGTCTTTCTCCAATATTAATTTAAAAAAGAGAGAGGCTTCCTCCAGTAGAGAAAGTGTTCCTCTCTTTCTCCATTGGAAGAAGACTTGGTGAAAGGGAGAATCCAGGCACAGAATGGACTCTTAGGATCCAGCCTTATATATAGTATCTGTGCGTCTACGTGCATCCTCTTTTTCTCCCACTGTGAGTCTTTCTCCAATATTAATTTAAAAAAGAGAGAGGCTTCCTCCAGTAGAGAAAGTGTTCCTCTCTTTCTCCATTGGAAGAAGACTTGGTGAAAGGGGGGATCCAGGTACAGAATGGACTCTTAGGATCCAGTTTTATATATAGTATCTGTACGTCTATGTGCATCCTCTTTTTCTCCCTCTGTGGGTCTTTCTCCCTGTATCTGCCTTTCGCGCTCTACCTTGCTGTCCTTTTTCTTTCTCTTTTCTTTCTCTACAAACTATGCAAACAAACAAATGGAAAACGTCAGAGGAAATGCCACCCTCTGATCATGTTGGGCTAGTGCATGGTTCAGTTGAGGATTTTGTTATACTAGCTGAAGAGCTGATGTGACCAATTTTAGATTAGGCATGGATCAGTTCCATGATGGTGTTCCACCAGTGAAAAGCAGTTATGGATGGGTTTGCCAGGTCTGGGTTGGGAAATACCTGGAGATTTGGGAGGTGGAGCCTGAGGAGGGATCTCAGCAAAGTATAATGCCATAGAGTTCACCTGCTCAAGGGGCCCTTTTCTCCAGGGGAACTGATCTTGCTAATCTGGAGATCAGTTAACATAAGAACACAAGAACATAAGAGATGCCAATGTTGGATCAGGCCAACGGCCCATCCAGTCCAACACTCTGTATCCCACAGTGGCCAGAACCCTATCTATACCTTGTGGCTAATAGCCACTGATGGACCTCTGCTCCATATGCTTATCTAATTCCCTTTTGAAGCCGTCCATGCTTGTAGCCGCCACCACTTCCTGTGGCAGTGAATTCCAAGTGTTAATCACTCTTTGGGTGAAGAAGTACTTCCTTTTATCCGTTCTAACCCGACCGCTCAGCAATTTCATGGAGTGCCCACGGGTTCTTGTATTGTGAGAAAGGGAGAAAAGTACCTCTTTCTCTACCTGCTCTTTCCCATGCATAATCTTATAAACCTCAATCATGTCACCCCTCAGTCGTCGTTTCTCCAAGCTAAAGAGCCCTAAGCGCCTTAACCTTTCCTCATAGGGAAAGTGTTCCAACCCTTTTATCATTCGAGTTGCCCTTTTCTGCACTTTTTCCAAAGCTATAATATCCTTTTTAAGGTGTGGTGACCAGAATTGCACACAGTATTCCAGATGAGGTCGCACCATTGATTTATATAGCGGCATTATGATATTGGCTGATCTGTTTACAATACCCTTCCTAATAATCCCCAGCATAGCATTGGCCTTCTTTATTGCAGTCACACACTGTCTCGACATTTTCAATGAGTTATCTACTACAACTCCAAGATCTCTCTCTTGATCAGTCTCTGCCAGTTCAGACCCCATCAACATGTATTTATATTTAGGATTTTTGGCTCCAATGTGCATCACCTTGCACTTGGCCACATTGAAGCCCATTTGCCATGTTGACGCCCACTCGCCCATCTTTGACAGATCCCTTTGGAGTGCCTCACAATCCTCACTGGTTTTCACCACCCTGAACAACTTCGTATCATCCGCAAATTTAGCCACTTCACTGCTTACTCCCAACTCCAAAGTTATAATAGCAGGAGATCTCCAGGTGTCACTCGGAGGTTGGCAACTCTAGTTATGGAGCATCTCTGCTCTGGCACAAGCAAGTGAGCTATTTGCAGACTTGGAGAAAGATGACTCACATGTATCCTAGAATTGGGTCTCTAAGGTTCCAAAAGCCTAGGAAACAGCCCATGTGGATATGGGCCCAAAGCCTTCTGTAGATTGAACTGAACATTAGGAAAACTCTCTGTTCACAATAGCACGTTTGCTAAAATGTGAAATTTGTTTGTGTTTCTCATTAAAGCTCTTTCCTCTGAAAAGGATCCGATACCCTGTATTCATCTCTCCACTCAGGTTAGCTGCTCTCTGGGGGAAAAAAATGTTTTTTATTCTTTAGTCAGGAAGAACTGTTATCTTCATCATGTTCAAAATACGACCACCTGCATTGAGACAGATCCAATATTTTCATACTAATTAGTCCATTAAACCAATTTGTCTGAGAAAAAATAAGACAGTCAATTGACTGCAAACTTTATCTGTCAACAGACATAATAGTAACTGATGTGGAGGAATATTTTTTTTGAAAAAAATATGAAAAATGTAGGTTATTTCTATGAAGCGGCTGTGAAACCCAGGTCTCAAGGTAGCCTTAATGAGATTGTTTTCCCCGGATAAATTTGTCTTCCGTTGTTGTTTACCTGACAGAAGGGTTAAATATCACATGACTCCTGGGTTGTGTCAGCAAACATTTGTCATAACTTCTCCACTGCCTGAGGTAGTTGTCATAGAAAACCTCAGAGGACACTATTTTTAACAAGGGGACGGGCAATTGGGATGGATTGCCTTTCTCCCTTGCGAGGAATTGGGCTAAGCTGGTAATGTGTAGCAGGAATGAAGTATTTTGTCTTACGTCTTAAGGAAACAGCAATGAAGCTCTTTTTCTCTTGACTTATTTTGATGTTTCCCTCTAGAAAATAAGATATCAAGAAGTTGTTCTAGCCTTCCCGGCTCTCGAACATGCTAACTTTGTGTTTGGTGTGTGCGGTGGAGCGTTCAAGTTGTAATTTTGAGCACTCTTCTGGACATTTATTTTGCTTTTTCACAGCCAACATTGTAACGTAAGAACATAAGAAAAGCCCTCCTGTATCAGACCCGGGGTGTCATCTAAGCCAGCATCCTGTCTCACATTAGGGATGCCAGCCTCCCTGTGGCGCCTGGGTTTCCACCCAGAATCACAGCTCATCTCCAGACTGCCAATGGAAGAGCCACTGAAGTTGGAGAATAGCTCCATAGACTGGCGAAAGGCTTCAGACTTGAACCAAAATGAAAGGTGTGGTACAAATAAATAAATACGCAGCGGAACTACATATCCCATGGGCCTTGGGTTTTCAAGCCACAGTGCCAGAGAAAGTTTTCTGCCCACTTCAGCAGTCAGTCTACACGCATGAGATGTTGCTGTTGGCTAAATCATGAGATGTTGCTGTTGGCTAAACAAACTGTGGACGTGGGATAATACTGACGTGCTTGGATCCAGACTAGCATTTCTGCAGGTGCAAGGACATTTGCTCACAAGGCATGACTTCCCTGCCTCCTGGAGGAGCCCGAAATGCCTCCCAGTCCTGTCGGTGTGGACCAGGGGACCCCCAAGAACTGGGTTTCAAAGGGGAGTTTTAGGCTCCTGCAGAAGTTGGGAAAATAATGTTCCATGATGGAAGTCCTTGCCCCCACAGAAGTGCCGTTCAGGATCCAGCCCATAAAGAGTGACTTTGCATGACACCTGTTGTTTTCACGGGATCCTACCCAAGAGGGCAGGTTGGTAACAACTGGGCTGAATTAGGGTTGCCAGCCGATCCCCTGCTATTACGACTGATCTCCAGGCAGCAGAGATCAGTTACCCTGGAGAAACTTTGGAAGTCGGACTCTGTGGCATTATACCCTACTGAAGTCCTTCCCTTCCCCCAAAACCACCGTCCTCAGGTTCCCCTGACCAAATCTCCAGACACTGCAGATCAAACCCTACTGGTGGTCCCTGGCCCGAGAGATATCTGACTGTCCTCGACTAGGGCCAGGGGCTTTTTCTGCCTTGTCTCCAAACTGGTAGAACTCTTTGCCGAACAACATCTGCACCCTGCAGGACTTATTACAGTTCCGCAGGACTTGCAAGACAGAGATGCTATGCCAGGCGTATGGGAGAGGACAGCGACGGTTCCATCCTGGTACTCCCGTCCCCTGCTGTCCCATTTTATTCTGGTTTTATTCTTATTAACTGTATTGGATTTTTTAAAAAATTGTACTTTGTTTTATGGCATAATGCCTCTCTTGTACTTCTCCCAGAGCCCGGCGTAGCTGGGATAGGGCGATTAATAAATCGAAATCACTATCATCATCATGGCTTTTTTGTAGAAAAAGGCCAGCAGGAACTCATTGGCATAATAGGCCACACCCCTGACAGCACAGATCATTAGCATAATAGGCCACACACCCCATGCCTTCCCTTGGCTTGCCCGGGTGCCTCCCGACTGCGGGGAGCCCGGGCAAGCCCCTTCCCCCCTTGAAGGGAAGGCAGTTTAAATTATTCTGTGTAGGTGTGGGCATGGGCAACTCGGAAGCCAGCCAGAGCTCCGTTCCTTTGCGTTCCTGCCCCAAAATAGTCGTCGTCGTCGTCGTCGTCGTCATCATCATCATCATCATCATCACAACAACAACAACAAAAACAACAACAATAATAATATTGTGCTATTGGGGTTTTAGTGCCATATTTAGGTAAACTGTTGGTTTTAGTGGTTTATGACTTGTGTTTTTATTTGATTTTTTTGCAATCGTGTTGTACACCCCCCTGAGCCCGGTCTCTGGGGGAGGGCGGTTGACAAATCTTATTAAATAAATAAATATTTCCCAACCTGGAGCTGGCAGCCCAAGGCTGAGTGTTCCAGATTTCAGCACTGAATTCAAGTAAAATTGTCCCGAAGTCTGGGTATGAATTAACGTTTTCAGACTTCTAAGGTTTCTTTGTACCGAAAGGATTTCCCCCCCCCGCCGCCCCCCTCCCCTCAGTTCCATCAGAGACTCATCAGGCCAGCTACCGAGGGCTCACGTGTCATCTGAAATGAGCTGTGATCCTCTTGACACTTCCACAGCAAATCAGACTTTCCCACATCTTATTCTAACGCCGATCGATGCAGAAAAGAGCTACCAAATGTTAAACTACCTCTGCTCATTAGGATGATAGATAGAGTAAATTGCAGCTGCTTCTTGTTTCAAATCCAGATAAGCCTTTAAGCTATTGAATCAGAATGGGATACCTTTGCCTACAAAATAACTTGGTTCCCTGGTTACAACAATGGTTTTCAAAAGGGGTGGCAGGGGGTACCATGCCTCCCAAACCATAATATGGATACAAAACTGTCCTATTGAGAGCCAGTTTGGTGTAGTGGTTAGGAGCGTGGACTCTAATCTGGGAGAACCGGGTTTGATTCCCCACTCCTCCACATGCAGCCAGCTGGGTGACCTTGGGTCAGTCACAAGTTCTTTCAGAGCTGTTCTCTCAAGGACAGTTCTCGAAAGAGCTCTCTGAACCCCACCTCCCTCACAGGGTGTCTGTTGTGGGGAAGGGAAGGGAAAGGGCCTGTACGCCGCTCTGAGATTCCTTCGAGTAGTGAAGGGCAGGGTATAAATTCAACCTCTTGTCTTCTTCTTCTTCTGTTTATTCCTGTGGCCATCACTATTTCCTCCAGGGGAATTGTCCTCTATAGTCTGGATATAATTCTCAGTTCCAAGAGATACACTTGAGCTACCTGGAGGTTGGGAACCCTACCCACTGCCATTTTTTGCACACTATTTTGTGTTAATACAACAACCAAAATGCCATTCAGACTCTGGGGAATTTGAGAGGAGAGTTTTCAAGGATAAACACGGTTTTTACATTGAGCCTCTGGATAGGAAGGGCCTGCAATCGTAACAACAATAAAGAAAGGAAAATAAATAAAGAAAATATATTTACAATGCCTAAGAACCTCTTACTAGGATTGGGAACTGAGCCGAAGAGATTCTTCACAATGCCAAGCGATGCATTTATATCACTGAAAGCGAAAATCCGGGTGGAATAAAACCACTAGTCCATGTAAGCAACGGCATATCCAGCTGACTTTATATTGTCCCCCAGACTCGCATTAAGAGGAAAACTCCCTTCCCTCTGCCTTTCAAAATGCTGAAGAATAAATTCTCCTTAACTACTCCTCATGTCGTTAGCGTGGAGGGTATGCAGATGAAGCCTTTAGCATCCTTTTAGTTAAACGCAGAGGTTTTGCCGAGCTTCGGAAGCGAGGGTAGACTGTGCCGAGATAATGAACAATTTTTAAAAAAGGCACACAAATCTACGCCAAATCAGCTCCCCTCCCCTTGGAACTTGTTTTGATTTACCACCCCGCTCCTGATTGAAAGTGCATCTTTCAAAAAGGGCCATGTTTTAGTTGCCTCCAATCATGTTCTGCTTCTTTGAACTCAGCCTCTCTATGAAGAACACACAGCTAAGTTTCAAAAAAAAAAAATTTCTGCTGCAAAAGCCAGAGCCAAAATTCCCCCTGGTCCCTCCGGCAGTCTTAATCAGCAAAGTTCTCTCCTAGTTGTAGAAGTTTCCTTTCGAGAGGGGATAAAGGTCCTTACATTCCACCGTCTCCTCCCCCCAGTGGAGTAGATGTAGCAGGATTGTTCCTTGTTCCCCGACAAATGGTCTCCTTTGTGGACTCGTCCAAGCAAAGCTGTATCGAGCGCCGACAGAATAAAAAAGGCTGCGTGTTTCCTTCTGCGTGGCACGGAATCTTTTATCCCCCCCCCTTTCCTCATCGGCTAAGAGTCACCACCTGTTCATAATTTTTGTGGACTGTTCCTATTTCAGGAGTTCTGTCTATAATAAGTGGAAAGCCAATTATGGAGAGAGTTTTCTATACTGTTGGGGAAGACAGAATTACGGGTCTGAACCGACTTTCATCAGGGTTGCCTTCAGTTTCCAAAAAAAAAAAAAATGTGCCTAGAGGGGAAATTGCTTTTCCGAGCTGCAAGGAACAGTAGGAAGCCTGCTTTCCTGTCCCCTCTACCCAACCATACAACAAACACCTGCTCACAGACACAATATGGGCAAACTGTTTTATTGCTGTATCAAATAAAGGGTTACAATGACCATTAAGCATTGGTGACTGGTTTCTAATGGCATGTCCCATAATTAACATCGTGCATAAATGTACCTGGATACTAGTGTTTGTTCTGTGACCAAAATTCAACCATGGGATGTGCTTTGGTATTGTTTCCGACTTCTTTCTTTGTCCAATCAGACACAGATAAAAGATCAGGAGCTTGGACCGCTGTATATGGTCTCCCACTAGATCAGGCGTCCCCAACACGGTGCCCACCAAGTATTTATAGAACGTGGATATAGCCAGGTGGGGCTCGTGCCAAGCAGGGTCTCTGGCTGGCCATTGGACATCGATGGGCTGCGCAGATTAAGGTAACATTGGGTGCTTTCACACATGCTAAATAATGCGGTATCAGTCCACTTCAGCGACCATTTGCAAGTAAAAGAGCCAGTTTGGTGTAGTGGTTAAGTGTGCGGACTCTAATCTGGGAGAACCGGGTTTGATTCCCCACTCCTCCACTTGCACCTGCTGATGTGACCTTGGGTCAGTCACAAGCTCTGGCACAGCTGTTCCTGAAAGAGCCGTTTGTGTCAGAGTTCTCTCAGCCCCACCCACCTCACAGGGTGTCTGTTGTGGGGAGGGGAAGGGAAAGGAGTTTGTAAGCTGGTCTGAGACTCCAAGTGAAGGGCAGGGTATAAATCCAATCTCTTCTTCTCTTCTTCTTCTAAAATCCATTTGCCAAGGGGATTGAAAGGGGACTGAAAGTGCATTATTTAGTGTGTGTGAAAGCGCCTGTTGTTTCAGTGGCAACTGGCATTGCACTGTTGATTTTATTCTCTCACACACTCGTTTTTACCTGTGTATTTTAAAGGATGACTTGTCTTGTCTCCCACACTTGAGCTTCATGTGTGCATGTGTATGTGTGTGTGTGTGTGTGTCTGCCTCCTGTGACAACCATTTTTTGGTTGTGCCCACCACCCTGTGTCATAATTCCAACAGTGTCCACAGGCTCAAGAAGCTTGGGGACCCCTGTGCTAGACAATGGATTGGATCTCTTGGAAGTTTCGTGAGGGCAGAAGATTTTCCAATTGCAGATGCTAACTTTTTCACCTCCTTTCTCCCACTACAAACCAAAATACCCCCCCCAATGCTGTTTCGGGGGGGGGGGGTACCACCAGGAACTGTATTTGGAGGCCATTTTGGGCTGCAGGGGGAGGCAGAGGCAAGAAAGTCATGCTCCGCAGGCAGAAATCCTTCTGCCCATGGAAAAACTCTCTGCTCTGTCTTACTTATTATCTGTGGTCAGGGTGCTAAATGAGACCATCCAGAGCTTTAAGACTGAATGTTATCCGTATGTTATGAGTTTTGGCTTCCTGATGTCACCAGTGTTGGAATCAGGTGGTAGAATGCTGAAGTGGTAAATGTCAGACTCCTGGCCAAGTTACTCTCAACAACACCGTCTTTGGCAGTGATATGTTTATTGAGATATATGCATGATCCAGATCAGTAAATCGCATCCCTTCAGAATGCTGGTGGAGGAAACATGGGGGATCCCATTTGTATTGATGCGTTTATTGACAACATTTGTATTCCACCTTACTGTTTCCAAGATCTGACAAGATTGGGCTCGCCTGGACCATCCAAATCAGGGCGTGCTCCTAGGGATGCCAACCTCCAAGTGGGATTTGGGGATCCCCTGGAATTATAGCTCACCTCCAAACTACAGAGATCCATTCCCCTGAAGAAAATGGATGGTTTGGAGGGTGGACTCTATGGCACTGTACCCCACTGTCCTCCCCAGGCTCCATCGCCATAACTCCAGGCAGGGCTCTTTTTGTAGGAAAAGTCCAGCAGGCACTCATTAGCATAATAGACCACACCCAACAGCAGAAACTCATAAGCATATTAGGCCACACCCCTGGCAATACAGCTCATTAGCATATTAGGCCGCACCCCCGTGTTACCAGAAGTGTAGTCATCCAGCCACACCCACCTTTTGCTTCTTATTCTGTTTACCCTGTTTGTTGTCAAATCCCAGGGCTTTTCTTGTAGCAGGAACTCCTTGCATGTTAGGCTACACACCCCTAACGTAGGCAATCCTAATGAGTTCCTGCTGTTGGGTGTGGCCTATTATGCTAATGAGTTCCTGCTGGGTGTGGCCAACTCAGGAGCCAGCCGGAACTCCATTCCTGTGCGTTCTTGCCCCAAAATAGCCCTGACTCCAGGAGTTTCCCAGCCTGGATCTTGTCACCCTACCTTCCCATCCTCCAACGGAGGCCAGGGGAGACCTGGCAACCCTATGTGCTCCAAATACCAAGGTTTATACTGGGGACTGGACACATGACCATCTGAGTGTGTGGGGAACAGGAGGAAACTGCATTTGACATCCACAACTGAGGCCTAGCCTGTGGAGCACCCTAGTGGAAGTGCCTTCTAGGAAGGGTTTGGAGTGAGAAAGAGAAGCCTAACCTAAAGACTGCTTCCCCTATCACAAAAGGCCAGCTTGTCCAGCATCATGTATGTGGGAGTATGAGGACGTTGCAGCTGCAGGAGAGACCTGCAGAGACATGTGTCTCCATGGAAGGCCATGTGTTAGGGTTGCCAAGTCTATCTTCGCCGGGAGCGGGGGGCTCCCGGCTGGCGTCTTGTGTGTGCGCGAGCACGTCACCCGGAAGTGACGGTAGGACGCCAGAGTTTTCCCTTGTATGGCCGTGGTCCCACCCTCAGCGTGCCTGGCATGCCCGCGTCACTTCCGGGCAATGTTCCCTCTAAGCTGTGGAGTCTTGTGAGCAAAAATTCAACTTTGTGAGCTACTGGCATTAAAGCTGTGAGCAAATGATTTGGCTACTGCATAAATCAGTTTGCTCTGGAGCCATCCTTCCTGAGCGAAGACAAAAATGTGTGAGCTGGAGGCTTAAAAACTGTGAGCTAGCTCACACTAATTCAGCTTAGAGGGAACATTGCTTCCGGGTGACACGCATGTCGGGGTGCGCAACACATTACATTTATTTCAGATGTAGTTAATACGAGGACTATAGGGTGCTTCCTATGTATCTTAGCCTGCAAGGGAACTGTATTTCTCATTTGGTGTCTAGGACAATTTGGGATGGACTTTGGGTGGTTCCTGTATTTCTGCAAGAAGGACCAATGAATGGACAGCATGGACTGAATTCAGCTTACCAGAGAATCTGCTGTAAGGTGACTCCCAGCCAGCAATAAAGTCAAGCTAACTTATGGTTGCCATCCTCCAGGTGGGGCCTGGGGATCTCCCAGAATTACAGTTTGTCTCCAGACTGCAGAGATCAGTCCCCCTGGAGAAAATGGCTGCTTTTCAGGGGGAACTCTATGGCATTGTACTCTACTGAGGTTCCTCCCCTGGCTCCACCCCTAAAATGTCCAGGAACTTCCCAAACCAAAGCTGGCAAGCCTGAACTAACTGCCAGTGTGCATCCCTAAGAGCATGTAGGTAGGATCAGACCTTTGCACCATGGACTGAAGAATCTACTTTCCGCACTTTATCTTTTAAATTGCGTAGCATTCAGCCAAGTGAGGAGAGCTGGTGAGCTCTAAAGTTTGCAGTGTTTTGTGTGCATTTGGTTGGTCCAAATAAGAAGTATTGCACAGATTTTGTTCTTGGGGTTTTTTAAAAAGATTTTGCATGGACCGGGTATGGGGATATTTGGTTAAAATAGCAGAGTTTTGCCCAGTCGTAAAAGCATGATACTTGAAACGTACTGAATGTGGAGGCTCAGCATGGTGAAATCATCTCAAGTTTATTAGGTTACATCACAACTGACGATGATAGCCAGTCCAAGGCCAGCTTATATGCGTGTCCACACTCACACCCAACACCCCCCCCAATTCCTGTGATAGGCTATATTTACATGGCCCAAGTTTCTATAGGTCCCTTTCAGGATCCGGGCGAACCTATTGGTTCGCGCTAGGATCCGAGGTGGCTATTGTTCTCAGACCGAAGGTTTGTAGGTCTGCCAGACCGCATAGCCAGGCTAGCGTAGCCGTGGCCATCTTAATACATAACAATACTGAGTGCAGCAAACAAATCTTCCAAGAAGTATATTGCAAAAAAAGGTGGACATACATTTATTCAAGTAGATCCAGTTCACATTCAGGTTGCAATCAAAAGGTGAGAAAGAGAAGCCTAACCTAAAGACTACTTCCGCTATCACAAAAGGCCAGCTTGTCCAGCATCATGTATGTGGGAGTATGAGGACGTTGCAGCTACAGGAGAGACCTGCAGAGACATGTGTCTCCATGGAAGGCCATGTGAAGCGTATGAGAGGACAAAGGAGAGAGAGAGGAAGGGTCGGAGGGCAGCTCCCAGGTTAAGACAAAGAGAGACATCCCATTCAAGGAGACAACACCCACACACACTTAGATTCCCACACACACAATGTCCAGACATGCTGAGACCCTCACTCCAACACTGGGTTTGCCAGCTCTGGGGTATAATGCCATAGAGACTACCTTCCGAAGCAGCCATTTTCTCCAAGAGAACTGATCTCTGTTATCTGGAAACCAGTTATAATTCCAGGAGATCTCCAGCCGCCACCTGGAGACTGGCACCCCTAGTGTGGACCAGTATGGCTGTACAACTTTTTCTACTTAGGGGAAAGAGCCTTTGACTATTATTTCAGCTTGCGCAGGAATAGATCCCTCTGGAGAACCCAAATTACTGGTCCTTCTGTCCTTCTCAGTTCAAGACATGACTTCCTTTACAGGCTGCCAGGTCTCCTGCTGTGGTGTTTCCCATCAGTGCTCCTCCTGGTGGGGAAAGATCTTTTTTTTAAAAAATCCCCACCAGCACATGCCGTTTGGCATCACTTCTGGGGGAAATCTAGAAGCAGCGTCACATTGCTCTACGGATAGCTGGAAACTCTATGGGTTTACCGTAGAGTTTCTCATGATTCCTAGAGCGACATGTCGTCACTTTTGGGTTTCCCTGGAAGTGACATCATATCACATGCAGTGATGGTACCCTCCCATATCAACCGTCTCGCCCTCTACTAGGTCCCAGCCATTGGCTGGCAACCCTGTTTAAAAGCTGATTGCAGATCAGGGAATAGGGTTCTCCTTTCCCTCTGGCAGCACCAACTGCATGAGCCAAACGCGCTCCTTCCTTCCTTCCTTCCTTCCTTCCTTCCTTCCATCCTTCCTTCCTACAGGACGCTCTGAAAAAAATCTTCCACATACTGTCCTTCCTTCCTTCCTTCCTTCCTTCCTTCCTTCCTTCCAACAGGACGCCCTGAAAAAATCTTCCAAATACTGAGGGCGGCCCTCCAAAGGAGAGGAGCATCACCACCGTTATTGCTTAAGTGAAGGATGTTGTAATTAAAATCCCTCGCCTTCTCTGCCTTTGTGCAGCCGCATTAGCGCTCCTCTTCGATGGCGCTCTCCTTGTTATTGATGTCCCTTTTAAAAAATTAAATAGCTAGGAGTGAGATGTACCCCTCACAAATTAAATTGGAGAAATCTCATAAAAATAAATATTCTCCAGAATGCCAGGGATTTTCTTTTCTCTTCTTTTTAAAGAAGATTATTCTATTAGCTCTCCCATTGTTTATTTATTTATTTTACTCCTCCGCCAGCTGAGATCCCCTTGAGAGATTAAAACTCTGGGCTAATGCACAGATGGGGCGCGATACTTGAAAGTCATCTGGATATTAAGAATTTAAATCTTTTAGCCTCAGCGATTTGAACAGAAAGCCAATTATGGGCCTGAATTAGTTTTCAAATTAAACTGCAATTTAAGGTTGGTGGAATTAATCCTGGAAGGCACCGCCGTGCGTTTCCGCAGAGGCTCGCACACAAAGGAGCGAGATCCCCCCCCCCCCCCGCAGTTTTCTGCCGGAGCCGGGAGAGAAAAGGAAGGTGCTCTCCTTCTTTTACCCGATAGTGCACTTAATGAAGAAATTGCTCAGCATCCTACCAGTTGTGTTCCCAGTAAAAGGACTAGAAGCGCGTCGCCGAGTGAGCTGTTAAAATTATAGGAAGGCAGGAAATGAAAGTGGCAAAAGCAAAGAATTGCCATGCAGTTGGCGGTAAGGGACGGTTGGTCGTTTTAAAACAGTAGCAGGAGACAGATGATGGGAAAGGGCGATCTGGCATCTGGCCTTCGCTCCACTCAGCCCTGAGGAAAAGGTGCAGCTCTAAAACCACATTCAGTACTGACTGGAAAGTCACCCCTGAAGGGTCATAAATCTATGCAGAAGGTACCATAAAACCCGATGATCAAAGAAAGTGAAAGCAGCATGCAATGCAGAGGGGGAATTTCTGTTCCAAGGTGGATTTGGTAAAACAACGGAGGGAAAAGCCAATGCGGAATCGCCCAAACTTCCTTCCTTCACTAAATTTGAAACATTCCCTGAAATACAGCAATTGAAAAGCCCCACCAGATATTTCACCAAGCAGCTCTTGTGGTAGACCTTGAAACTCATGTTCCTCTGGGATCAGGGGGGGTCTCTGACTTTATGACTCAGTTCAGACCCCACATAAACCCATGGCCTAATTAAGCTAACCATGGTTAGTGCCATTATCTGAACACAAGATACTCCATTAATCATAGGCTAGTAAGGGTCCGTCAAACCGTGACTGAAATTATGGCTGAAAGTTGGTTTGTTCACCTCAGCCTTAGGTTTTGCGTTAAGAGTGTTGGACTAGTATCTGGGAGACCCAGGTTCGAATCCCTGCTTGTGTGTGGAAGCTCGCTGGGGGACCTTGGGCCAGTCATGCTCTCTCAGCCTACCTTACCTCAGAGGGTTGTTGTCAGGGGTCGTTTCGTAGAACATCTCGACTGGGGAGAAAGGCAGGATACACATGAATTAAATATTTTTATTATTTATTTATTTAGTTATTTCTACCCTGCTTTTCTGTTCACTGGGGGACTGAAACAGGCTTACAACATCATTTCCCCTTCCTCTGTGTTAACCCGCGGAACAGCAACAATATAGGCTAGACTGAGGGGTACTGACTGACCTCCCCATCACAAAGAGAGTTTCCAAGGAAGACTGGGATTTTAGCCTGGGCTTCTCACATCCTTGCTTGATAGTCTAAAGCACTATGTCGCATTGGCTTTTCCCCTACCACTGCCATCGCCGGCCACATAAGAGTTTCTAAATGCAGAAGAAAACGTATGCAAATCAGGATTTGAAAGCTGCGGTGGCTCAACTGGTTAAGACGCTGAACTGCAGGCTGTGGAAGGTCAGTAGTTCAGCAGTTCAAGACCCAGGTGCCGCATGACGGAGTGAGCTCCCGTCTCTAGTTCCAGCTCCTGCCAACCTAGCAGTTCGAAAGCAATTCAGCGTCTTAACCACTTGAGCCACCGCAGCTCCACAAAAGGGGATTAGGCTCACACTAACTCAGTTTAGAGGGAACACTGGTGGAGGGGGAAGCTCTCCCAATATAGCAGTAGCCTAGATCCCCCTGAATTCCTCCCTGCAGACCTGGCTGGTACAGTCCATTCCACCCCTTCAACACTTTACCACCTCATTCTGCTACATGTTGCAGGGCATGTCTGTATTTATTGGTGTTTGTTAAATGATTTCCTGCCCAGAAGACACTCTCTCAGTGAAGAACATACTGTCCCAATCTACACCTTACCTTATTATTACTATCATTATCCTTATCATTTACAGAATGTATGGTCTGCCTTTCTGCCTAATCAGGGACGCCAAGGCAGCTAGCAAAAACAAAAAAAGCCGAACATTGCAAAACA
>NW_015164267.1:141985-164842 GCF_001447785.1 Gekko japonicus
CAGGAATAAAGCTATGGGTTTGTCCCCCCTCCCCAAGAGACCAAATCAGAAACAGCATACAACCGGCTAATGCAACTTCTTCCAGCCACAATTTCTCACTCTGGCCGAGAATTTGTCCCATCATGCTTTGCAGCTCGGTCGCTGTATTTCACCAAAATTATGCATTCTAGTGGCAGCCCCCGAACTGTGGGTCTAGTCTCCTTGCCTCAACTACTGACAGTCTGATTGACTTAACGGGGTCTCGGTTTAACTGTCCCATTTACAGATTCATCTAATTTTGCAGGCTTCCTGGTTTTGATTTGAATTTTTCCATTTTTGTTTCTTGTCTGTGCAAATCAAACCTGTGAGTCTTTCTCTTTTTTCCTACCATTTCCATCTCCCTTACACAGAATCTTCCCATTAACGTTATATATTTCGAACTTATCTGTGTATCTAAACATCCATATGATTCATTATATTTATCTATATAGGGTCTTTTTTAATGTATTGGAACATTTCTACCCCACTGTTTGGGCCCAGTGCAGTTTACATCAAACAGCACAATAAAGTCCTTAAAATACCATCCATCACTACAGAAAAATATGCCATCATCCCAAAAAGATATTTAAGATGATAGATAGGCGCCTCCATGTTACTAGGCATATATCATACCCCTAAAGTATATATGTCGGCTTGAATCCAGTGGAGCTTTCAGTGGGATGGAAAGATTTTGGCTCTTGGAGCATAACTTCCTTGCCTCCCTGCCTCAGGTTTCCAGTAGGGTTGCCAGCTTCCAGGTGGGGCCTGGAGATTCCCCAGAATTTCAACCAATCTCCAGATGAAGGAGATCAGTTCCCCTGGAGAAAATGGCTGCTTTGGAGGGTGGACTCTATGGCATGATACCCCACTGAGGTCCCTCCGTTACCTAAAACCCCACCCTACCCAGGCTTCACCCCCAAAATTTACCCAACCCAAAGCTGGCAACTTTTTGTTCCTAACTCTGTAAATATATATATACTCTGTACGTTTCATACAATATAATTTTTCTGCTTTTGTTCATAATTCATTCACGGAGTGTCTTTATATTTATACAATCTCCTCCCGTGAGCTCTCATTGTTGATATACAACCTCCAGGTGGGGGCTGGAGATCTCCTCCCGTGAGCTCTCATTGTTGATATACAACCTCCAGGTGGGGGCTGGAGATCTCCTGGGATTACAACTGGTCTGCAGACTACAAAGAAGAGGAGAAGAAGAAGAAGAAGAAGAAGAAGAAGAAGAAGAAGAAGAAGAAGAAGAAGAAGAAGAAGAAGAAGAAGAAGACGAAAGAGCTCTCTCAGCCCCACCCACCTCACAGGGTGTCTGTTGTGGGGAGGGGAAGGGAAAGGAGTTTGTAAGCCGCTCTGAGACTCCCTTGGGTAGTGAAGGGCAGGGTATAAATCCAGTCTCCTCTCCTCCTCTGCTGGATGCAAACCATGAGTCATATGAATATCGCTACGTATTCCATCAACCCATTTGAAAAAATGAAGCCTAGAGGAAGAGCCACTTAAGGGGGGGGGGGGATCTTCCTTAGGCTGCAAGAAAGCTTCCCATCTGGCTTTACATCGGTTGACTGAAAGTTGTCTAAAAGAAACAAACTAGTCAGCGAAACTCACAAAAGAAGCAGGTGGGGGCAAAGCCATCGACGCAAAGGAAAGCGGACGGCATCGCCAGCATGCCCTCCTTGATCGATTATCTCGAGAAATCTGACCTGTTGCTTCTGGGGAAAAGAATGAAAACCAAGATGGGCTGTGTTCCAGTGACAGTCGCCACCTCCAGCTTGGGAAATTCCTGGAGGTTTGGCCGTGGAGCCTGGGGAGGACAGCGTCTGGGGAGGGAGCCCGGTGGGCACGGAAGGCCATAGAGTCCACCCTCCAAAGGTTCCATTTCTTCCAGGGGAAGCAGATGTCTGTAGTCTGGAGGCCAGCTGGAAGTCCAGGAGGACGCCTGCAATGACTGGCAACCCAAGTTAGGAGAAGACAAGAGTCACTGTAAAAGACAGTCATGATAGGAAAGGTTGAAAGCAGCAGCAAAAGAGGAAGACCCACCATGAGATGGATTGACTCGATAAAGGAAGCCACGGCCCTCAGTCTGCAAGACCCGAGCAAGGCTGTTAACGACCGGACATTTTGGAGGACATTAATTCGTAGGGCCGCCATAAGACGGAGGCAACTTGATGGCACTTAACACACACACACACACACACACAAAGAAGAAGAGGAAGATGAAGATGAAGAGGAGACTGGATTTATACCCCGCCCTTCCCTTGGAGTCTCAGAGCGGCTTACAAACTCCTTTCCCTTCCCTTCCCCACAACTGACACCCTGTGACGTGGGTGGGGCTGAGTGATAGAAACTGCTCTTTCAAGAACAGCTCTGACAGAACTATGGCTTGCCCAAGGCCATCCAGCAGCTGCGAGTGGAGGAGTGGGGAATCAAACCCGGTTCTCCCAGATTAGAGTCCGTGCACTTAACCACTACACCAAACTGGCTCTCAAGTTCTGTTTCACAAAGGTTGTTCTTGTGTTTCTTAAAAGGACTACTCCCGTTGTGCCTTGACTTGTCCAGAAACGAAATTGTAGGACAATTTATTCCCATCCGTTATTGTATGGATAGCTGTTCTCGCTAATGGCATCTCTGCTTCTTGCATTCATTACACGCTCCAGGAGCCGAGAGAAGGATTCCTTCGCCTTTTTTCTTGTGCAGTTTGAGGTGGGTGGGGAGGAGGCTTGCTACCTTGTAGATAATAAGGAAATTTCGTTGTGAGGCTCTCCACTCCATGTACAGAAAATACCGAAGGGCACAGGGAGAACTCATGCATACGTGAGACCTTTTTGGCATGCATACAGAGGTCATTTCGGGGGGGATCACGGGGGATCGCAGTTCCCCCGGGTGAGGTGCGGGGGGCAGGGCACATGACGAAGCCCCGCCCCCTGCTTCTGGCCGCCCCGCTTCCAGCCCTCATTCAGCCAGGAGGAGGCAGGAGAAGAGGGAGGGTAAGTTGCTTCCTCCCCGCCTCTCCCCACCCTTGCCTGCCTGGGGCCAGGGAGGGCCTTGGTGGGGCTTCCTCGCACTCCCGCCGGCCTTGCAGGTCCACCGCCGGGCCCCTGATGTCAGGGGGTGTGACATATGCTAATGAGTTATGCTAATGAGTTCCCCTAGCTCTTTTTCCACGAAACGACCCCTGCATGCATCAGAAGCCTGCAGAGCATTGGTTTATGCGCACGGATTGTGGGCCGTACGGAACTTATACCCAACACCAAAATCCATCTTGTTCAGTAGGTGCATTTGAAACATAGTGAGATATTGCCTTTCAACATTAGCACCCCCGTTGACAGCATCTCTGTGTAAAAATGCTGCCTCTGGACTATAGGGAAATGTGTATTTCGCCATGAATATTTCAAAAGCGCCTTGGCAGTGCATCCAACTAGTCCCTGTGAAAGCAGTCCATTCATGCGGTTTAATCAATATATATTTTGAACGTAGCTCTTCACATAACAAAAGAAAATGAGCTTGTTCTTCTCTGTCAGGCACAGTGGCTCACTGGGGGCCCTCAGGCCACTTTGGGTTTCAGCAGCACATCTATCTGTCCAGGGGTCATTTCGTAGAAAAAGAGGTGCAGGAGCTCATCAGCATAACTCATTAGCATAGCTTATTTGCATATGACACACCCCCGGACATCGCCGGAAGTGTGTCAGAAGGCAACACCCACAGCTCAGGCTCCACTGGACTCTTTTGGATTGCTAGCTATTGGGGGGGAGGACGTGCAGGTCTGTCCTCGCAGAGGAGGGAGAGCTTGTACCTGAATAAAACTTGGTCTTAAAGGTGCCACTGAGCTGTTTTGAACCTTGAGGGGGGACTCTGCAATTTACCTGGCTGCTTCTTGATCTGACTGAGGGCTGCTGGGAGCAGGGGGTGGGGCTTGTTGCATGTTCCCGCCCCCTGGGCTCTTTACTGCCAGAGCTCCGCTCCTGTGCGCTCCTGCAGGAAATGACCCCTGTATCTGTCCCTCAGCAACTCAGGAAGCACGTGTTTTCTCACTTTCCCCAAGCAATGACCTCAGACTATATATGCCCGGGGTCCCCAACATGTCCCCCATGGGCACCATGGCACCCACTAACCCCTTTCGTAGTGCCCACAAAGTGTTTTCAGAAAGTCGGTGAGGTCAAGTGGGGCTTTTGCCTACCAGGGCTTCTGATTGGCCATTGGAGATTTGATTGGCTATGCAGTTTTTCAAAAACGTTGCTTTGGTAGCAGCACAAGGATCTTCACTGTATGACTTAGGGTAGGCTGCAGCCTGGTAGAGTTTGTGTTGCTCTAGCTTGTGCTGGTGTATACCGTTTCCCGTTATTGCATTCACCAACGGTAGCCTACCTTGAGGATCCATTCGCAGGCGTAAAGGCAGGTTTATAAATGTTGTTTTGATTGATAAGTGTTCCTAGTTGTGACTTGTTTGCTCAGGTGGGATCTGCCTTCCCTTGAGAGTCTTCCGGGGAGAAACAGATGCGATTGTAGCAAAGGATGTATTTTCAGAAAGGAGAGGGGCTAGAGGTAGCTGCTGCCAAAGAAGAAGCTGGTATTGTGTTTTGCAGGGATAGCAGAGCATCCCTCTTGGGCAGGAGAGCAAGCTCAGCAAGAAGATGAGTGCCGGAGGCCCACTTGAGAAAATCATCAGCGCCTGGGACTCAGATGATGGAGCCGTTTGTCTTCTCCTGGAGGCCGATGTGGCCAGAGAGAGGAGTTTTATGCTAGCAGAGAGGCCACATTTGGGTTCTCCAAACCCAGAAAGCCTCCTTAGCACGGGATGCAAATCATATGCTAATTATGCAAGTCAAGCCATTTGTTTGTTGCCTTTTTGTCACTCTCTGTGTGTCTGCTCCTGACAACTGCTACATAAATGCTAAGGAAGAATCAAAAGGAGATTGGGGAGGGGTTGTGGCTCAGTGGTAGAGCATTTGCTTGGCATGCAGAAGGTCCCAGGTCCGATTCCCAGTATCTGGCAGCAGGTGATGTGAAAGACATCTGGCCTGAGACCCTGGAGAGCTGCTGCCAGACTGAGTAGGTACTTATCCTGGTGGGCCAAGGGTCTGATTCAGTAGAAGGCAGTTTCATGTGTTCATGTGAGGCCCCGGTCACACGGGCCGGATATCGTGGGGGGAGGCGTGGCTAATTGCCCCGGAGGAAACTAATGCGTGGCTGCCCGAGCACATGTCCCAGTTGAGGTCCCGTGGTTTGGGGGAAATGCTGATCAGACAGGTATCCTGCAGCGCGGCACAGAAGCCGCGCGATCGCACTAGCAATCGCTCTTTGTGCGCATGCGCTGTTGGGCGCTGTTGTGCAACCTGCGGAGACGAACAGCAGCGGGCGCCGGATGCTGCGTAAGTCCACCGGGAACGCGATCAGATGCCCACCCTTGGCCCGCAGTTTCAGGAAACTAGTACCTACGAGGTACTAGTTTTTAACTCCGCATCTTCGGTGGGGAGCCACGGGTTTGCCACGGGAGCACTGCGCTTCCCAGATGTTGGGGTGAGATCGTGCCCGAAAAATCCGTGGGACTCCCGTGCGTGTCCCGCGGCAACTTTGCCGTGTGACCGGGGCCTGAGTATATTTCTGCAAAGACTGTTTTCCATAGAAACGTGATCTTGCTTTCTTCACAAACAACATGAAGCCTCATCCTGGCAAGACAGAGCAAGCATGTTTGTCCTAGCTGTGACTTCTTTTACTGGCCAGAACAATGGAAGGGAAGTGTGGGCTTTCCCCCCCACGGCACAACTGGATGCATGTTGTGTTTCCTATTTCTTGATCCATAAGGGCTAGAGAGTTATCTAAAAAGCTGAAAATCTGGGTGAATGCAAGACACCAAAGGGGCAGGTCCAGAAGATGGGCAAAACCCAGACCGAGGGCTGTATGGCTCTCTTTCTCAGAGGCTCATTTGTAAATGAGCCGTTTGTACCACCACAATTATCTCCTTCCCAATTCTTTTCTTGGCCACGCTGAAGATGAGAAAATGTTCTCCTCTTGGAGAGGGGCTGTGGCTCAGAGTCTCTGCTTGCCATGCGGAAGGTCCCAGGCAGGGCTTTTTTTGTAGAAAAAGCCCAGCAGGAACTCATTAGCATAATAGGGGACCGAGGGCTGTATGGCTGTCTTTCTCAGAGGCTCATTTGTAAACGAGCCCTTTGTACCACCACAATTATCTCCTCCCCAATTCTTTTCTTGGCCACGCTTAAGATGAGAAAATGTTCTCCTCTTGGGTTTGTATGCTGTTTGACGGGTCTTTGACCGTAATAAACTGATTGATTGTTCTCCTCTTGGAGAGGGGCTGTGGCTCAGAGTCTCTGCTTGGCATGCGGAAGGTCCCAGGCAGAGCTATTTTTGGGCAGGAACGCACAGGAATTTAGTTCCGGCTGGCTCCCAAGTTGGCCACGCCCAGCAGGAACTCATTGGCATAATAGGCCACACCCAACAGCAGAAACTCATTCAGGTTGGCTACAATTAGGGGTGTGTGGCCTAACATGCAAAAAGCCCTGGGTTTTGACAACAAACAAGGTAAAGAGAATAAGAAGCAAAAGGTGGGTGTGGCTGGATAACCACACTTCTGGTAACATGGGGGTGTGGCCTAATAGGCTAATGAGCTGTGCTGTCAGGGTGTGGCCTAATATGCTAATGAGTTCCTGCTGGGCTTTTTCTACAAAAAAAGCCCTGGTCCCAGGCAAACCCCTGGCATCTCCAGTAAAAAGGACCAAGCAGTAGGTGACGTGAAAGACCTCCTGAGACCTTGTAGAGCTGCTGCCAGTCAGAGTAGACAATACTAACCCCGGCTGACCCTGGCTTAGCTTCAGAGATCTGACGAGATCAGGCTAGCCTGGTCCATCCAGCTCAGTTGCATAAGAAGAGCAAAAGGGGTCTGTGAGAGGGGCTTCTTGTGGTCAGGCAATAAACTGACTTCCTCCGTTCCAAGATTCGTCTGGTCCTGCAAGCAGCAGCCAGTTATGGTACTCTGTGCATGGAAAAGCTACCCTCTTCCATTAAAGGCAGGGCTCTTTTTGTAAAAAAAAGCCCAGCAGGAACTCATTAGCATAATAGGCCACACCCAACAGTAGGGACTCATTAGCATATTGGGCCACACCCCTGACAGCACAGCTTATTAGCACATTAGGACGCACCCCCATGTTACCAGAAGTGTGGTTATCCAGCCACAGCCACCTTTTGCTTCTTATTCTGTTTACCTTGTTTGTGCTCAAAACCCAGGGGCTTTTTTGTAGCAGGAACTCCTTTGCATGTTAGGCCACACACCCCTAATGTAGCCAATCCTAATGAGTTTCTGGTGTTGGGTGTGGCCTATTATGCTAATGAGTTCCTGCTGGGCGTGGCCAACTTGGGAGCCAGCCGGAACTCCTGCCCCAAAATAGCCCTGATTAAAGCTAACCCTACAAACCTCCATGGCAAAAAATTTTCCTTTCTTTGGCTTAAGTGAACACATGTGAAGGCAGGTGAAGCTGTCTTATACTGAATCAGACCCTTGTTGGTCCATCAAGGTCAGTATTGTCTACTCAGACTGGCAGGAGCACTCCAGAGTCTCAGGCAGAGATCTTTCATGTTACCTGCCACCTGGTCCTTTTAACTGGAAATGCCAGGGATATAACCTGGGACCTTCTGCATGCCAAGCAGATGCTCTACCACTGGGCCACGGCCCCTCCCCATGGTTTCTTCTGCTAACATGAAAAACGCCAGTTTCATGGCCCACCGCAGGGCTTCCCCTGCCATCTCTCTGAACGCTTCTCTGGCCCAGATTGTTCCCTTTCTCCTCCTTCGGGTGTCTCTCTGTGTGCCTTTCATGAGGCTGAGAATCCCGCATCGCTGGCAATTAGGAAGTGGCATCCTTTACTAATTAGGTGAGCAGCGTAAAAAGGTCAAAATATGTTTGTTGATTGCAATGGATGATGATGAGAACGGCGGGTGCTGCCAGTTGGGTTTCTGCGAAATGCCGCTTCAAAAGGCCGCTTGCTGTTGGCCCCCTGTGGGTATTTTTGTTTGCCGGATCCCATCCCAGGTGATGTGTCTGATTCTGTAGGATGCTCCTGTACTGGAGCCCCAGAATGAGGGCCATGTGTTCAGACTCCACACTAAGGCAAGGGAACTGTCAGTCCAAACCGACTGGTGGATTGAAATATCTATCCTGTTTTTCTCCAACGACACTGGGAAATCCATGAATGGATCTCTCAAATAGTTATTATTGTTAAGTGGCTGCTGGAGGTGCACAATCCAGATTGACAGCAGATTCGGGGGGGGGATTTACCAGGAGCAGGAGGGAGGCTCTGCCGAGGTGCAGCTGCGTTGCATAAGAAGAGCAAAATGGTATTTGGGCAAAAACTCTATAGTAGATTTGGCTTCTACCATAGAGTTTTTGCCCAAATACCAGAGAGTTGCCCCGACATCCCAGAAGTGATGACGTTACTTCCAGGTCACGTGGGCAGTGACGTAGCTGTGCCTCGGCAGAGATCTCCCTCTTTTGGGGGGCAAGTTTCCCCTGCCAGCCAGCTGATTGGCAGCCAGGCAGTGGGGTCTGTCAGCGGGGGACCCCCGCCCCCACCAGAAGGGGGTGTCTAGCAACCCTAGATTGAAGCCATAAAGGGCCTCCCTCCCTCCCTTCCTCCCTCCCTTCCCCTTTAGTGTGAGCTCTGCTTCTAAACCTCAAATCCCTCAGCCCCACACCATCAGCCCTCCTCCGTGGTCCTTTGGTAGATACATACAAACAACCAGTGTTCCCTCTAAGCTGAGTTAGTGTGAGCTCACACATTTTTGTCTTAGCCCAGGAAGGATGGCTCCAGGGCAAGCTAATTTATGCAGTAGCCAAATGGCTCGCTCACAACTTTAATGCCAGTAGCTCACCAAGTAGAATTTTTGCCCACAAGGCTCCACAGCTTCGAGGGAGCATTGCAAACAATGTAAAGTAATCTGCGTCTCCACCCCCATTGGATCAAATACGGTCACTTGTTATTGTTCAAATGATGCTGGGTCAAGATTTGCTTCCTCTCTCCACCCCTCCGCCCCCTGTGCCATTGCCCAGTTCAAATGTGGGGGGCACAGTGGCTATTTATCAACAAAACCAGTCTGGATCTCCCAGCATCTTTTGGCCCAGAAATCTGTTTACGGTCATGAATGCGTCCTGAGGTGCATGGGGCCAATGGACCTTTTCTGGTATAAATGGAAGCTTTTTGCAGTCCTGGCACGATGCTTAAGGATGCCAACCTCCAGTTGGTGGCTGGAGTTCTCCAGGGATTACAGCTGATCTCCAAGCAACAGAGATCAGCTCCCCTGGAGAAAATGGCTGCCTTGGAGGGTGGACTCTGTGGCCTTCTACCCCGCTGAGGCCCCTCCCCTCTTCAAATGGGATGGAGCAGGTTGAGAAATTGCATGGGATGGAGCAGGCTGAGAAAGAGGTACTTTTCTCCCTTTCCCACAGTATAAGATCTCGTGGGGACTCAATGAACTTGCTGAGCAGTCAGGTTAGAACGGGTAACAGGAAGTCCTTCTTCACCCAAAGAGTGATTAACACATGGAATTCACTGCCACAGGAGGTTACAAGCATGGAGAGCTTCAAGACGGAATTAGATATGGAGCAGAGGTCCATCCGTGGCTATTAGCCACAAGGTATAGATAGGAAATCTCAGTCTGGGGCAAGTGATGCACTGTGTTCCTGGTGCTGGGGAGGGGGCAACAGTGGGAGGGCTCCTAGTGTCCTGGCTAGGGTTCCCAAGTACTTACCGCAATCCGGCGGGGGACACATGCTCCCCGGCCGGAACATTCCTCCCTGTAACGCACCATGCTGTCACCAGGAAGTGACGCCGGGCGACGCTCTGGCAATGGAGCTGAAAACTCAATGGTACCATCGAGTTTCCAGCCCCATTGCCAGAGCGTCGCCCACTGGTGGACTTCCTGATGGCACCTGGTATTTTTGGCCACTGTGTGACAGAGTGTGGGACTGGATGGGCCTTTGGCCTGATCCAACACTGGCTTCTCTTATCTTCTTACGTTCTTCAATTTGGCCCTCCTCAGGCTCTCCCCCCCCCAAATCTCAGAGCTGGCAACTCTAACGGTGCTCTACAAATCTTCTTAAAGCAACAGTCAGCAATTTGTTGCCACAATGACAAGAGATGCGGAGAGGCGCACCCAAGCCTCATGCCTCTGCTCCTGCCAAGAAGCACTGAGCCTCTCCATCCATGCTTCCCCATGGCCTCTGGAGCTGATAACTGGCGGACTAGCAGGCACTGCTGAAAGAGCCCGGTGCTGCTCAGCAACCTCCAGCCGCTGACCCCAATCTTCTAATGTGGCATGAACTTCATAAAGGTCGTTGTAATCAAGCAAAAAGAGTGACGTAAACCTCCGCCTGAGCCTTCATTAGCTTGAGAATCGAACTGAGGCTAGATCCTTTTTTCACAATCGTACTGCCAACTTCCTGGTCTGGGCCCCTTCAGAGATTCAGATTCTAGCCTTCCCAACTGCGGTTCTTTCATGGCTTATTGAAAATCGAAGAAGAAGAAGAAGACGAGGAGGAGATTGGATTTATACCCCGCCCTTCACTACCCAAAAGAGTCTCAGAGCGGCTTACAAACTCCTTTCCCTTCCCCTCCCCACAACAGACACCCTGTGGGGTAGGTGGGGCTGAGAGAGCTCTGAGATAACAGCTCTTGTCAGAACTATGGCTTGCCCAAGGTCATCCAGCAGGTGCAAGTGGAGGAGTGGAGAATCAAACCCGGTTCTCCCAGATTAAAGTCCACACACTTAACCACTACACTAAACTGGAGGTCTACGTGGTGTGGAGAGTACTGTCATTAAGTCGCAGCCAACTTGTGGTGGCCCTGTAGGGTTTCCAAGGCAAGAGATGAACAGAGGTGGTTTGCCGTTGCCTGCCTCTGCGATGCAACCCTGGACTTCCTTGGTGTCTCTTATCCAGGTACTAACCAGGACCGACTCTGCTTAGCTTCTGAGATTTGATGAGTTTGGGGTAGCCTGGGCCATCCAGGCCAAGGCAAAAGTCTGCCTAGGTTTTTACTAAATGCTCCGGGGCCAGAATGGTGGCAGTAAAAGGCACCTTATGGCATTTTGCCCTTCTAAGAATCATTTGGAACCTTATACAATGATGTCATGACACTTCAGTGAGACTTCTTGATATGTACCAGTTAAGACATTGACTAGAGATGTTGCATACTCTTCATCTTCATTCGGATGAAGATTATTATCGAAATGGTACAACATTATGGAGATCGTCATTAGCATCTCATCAATTTGCTTATTTTTATACTTACCTTGTGAAGTGTTGATTGTGTGTATATTCACACTCTGGATTATTACACTGTCACTTTAAATACTTAAACTATTTTTGTAGCGCAGCATGCACACAGGTTTCTGTTTTTTGGATCGTTTCTTGGACTGGCAGTCGAAGGTTGACATCCACCTGATCCCAGCTGTTCCAAACTTAGTCCATGCAAGGCAGCAGCTATTGCTGCAAGAATCCATTTCAATACCCGCCCTGACCTGGATACTGTAGCTACAGTGGGGCTTTGGGGGGTTCCACCCCCTTTCTTAAAGGCACAGCCCTGCAAGAACTTCTCCTGTAAATGCTTTTTTCAGTCATTTTAAAACATTTTTAGAGGTGTGCGCCGCTTTAAGCAGGAGACATTGACTAGAGACGTTGCATACTCTTCATCTTCATTCGGAAGAAGATTATTATCGAAACGGTACAACATTATGGAGATCGTCGTTAGCATCTCATCAATTTGCTTATTTTTATACTTACCTTGTGAAATGTTGATTGTGTGTATATTTGCACTCTGGATTATTACACTGTCACTTTAAATACTTAAACTATTTTTGTAGCGCAGCATGCACACAGGTTTCTGTTTTTTGGATCGTTTCTTGGACTGGCAGTCGAAGGTTGACATCCACCTGATCCCAGCTGTTCCAAACTTAGTCCATGCAAGGCAGCAGCTATTGCTGCAAGAATCCATTTCAATACCCGCCCTGACCTGGATACTGTAGCTACAGTGGGGCTTTGGGGGGTTCCACCCCCTTTCTTAAAGGCACAGCCCTGCAAGAACTTCTCCTGTAAATGCTTTTTTCAGCTTGATTTGAGGCAGGCTATATTAGCCACTTCTCTGAACATCCTCCATGTCCGACTAGGGGTTGCGAAAGGTTGCCATAATTTCCAGGCATGCACACATACACACAAAGTTTTTTAAAAAAACAGAATCCCTTTCAATACCAAAGCAGATCACAAGACAAAAAATCTGTTGGGGGAAGCTGTGAGAACCAGGCCTGTAGCTACAGTGGGGGCTTTGGGGGATTCCACCCCCTTTCTTAAAGGCACAGCCCTGCAAGAACTTCTCCGGTAAATGCTTTTTTCAGTCGTTTTTAAACATTTTTAGAGGTGTGCGCTGCTTTAAGCAGAGTGAGGTGCTGTAGTTGACTAATTCCTGCCCTGAGCAAGGGGGTTGGAGTAAGTGACCTCTAGGATCCCTTTTAACTCTGTGTCAAGAAACTGGTCTCCTTGAATAGAGTTTTCCTGCCTAAGTGTTAGCTTCCTTCACTATAGAAGTCATCACCTGCCAGCTTGTTATCAGAATTGTTGCTCAGGCTGGCAGAAGTGAGTAACTTGCAACAGCTGAGGTCTTAAGAGTTACTTTTACCCCCAGCATCTGAACCAGGGAGTTGATTTAGCAGGGAAGGGTCTGAGGGAGATTTTCATTCCACCTTAACTTGTGGAGCTCTCTGCCACAAGATATGGCGACGGCCATTACTTTAGCCAGCATTAAAAGGGAATCAGACAAAGTCACAGCCATGCTGACTAAAGGGAACTGCCGTGTTCAGTGGCAGTATTTGTTTCCTGCATTTAGCCCTTGGCTGTCTCCACAAGGGGACCCAACGTGGCTCATATTGAGTTCACACTCTTCATTTTATCCTCACAGGAACCCCATGAGGCAGGTTAAGCTGAAAGTGTGTGACTGGCCCATGGTCGCCCTGAGAGCTTCCATGCTCAAGTGTTAATTTGAACCTGGGTCTCCTAGATCCTAGCCAGTCACCCTCACCACTGCACACACTGCTCTTTACCTCTGAATACATCTCTGAATGCCAGTTTGGTGTAGTGGTTAGGAGCACAGACTCTAATCTGGGGGAAATGGGTTTGATTCCCCGCTCCTCCACATGCAGCTGCTGGTGTGACCTTGGGTCAGTCATAAGTTCTTTCAGAGCTGTTCTCTCAAGAGCAGTTCTCGAAAAAGCTCTCTCAGCCCCACCTACCTCACAGGGTGTCTGTTGTGGGGAGGGGAAAGGGAAGGAGATTGCAAGCCGCTCTGAGACTCCGAGTGAAGGGTAGGATATAAATCCCATCTCCTCGTCTTCTTCTTCAGTATGCTGCTACATCCCCCAGAATATTTTACAGGGTGTCTGTTGTGAGGAGGGGAAAGGGAAGGGATTGTAAGCTGCTCTGAGACTCCTTCGAGTAGTGAAGAGTGGGGTATAAATCCAATCTCCTCCTCCTCCTTCTTCCAGCGTGGGGGGGGCAGCTCTCCTTGTGGGCCCTCCCAGGCATTCAGTTGGCCATGCTTGGGGAAAGATGCTGGGCTGGGGGGGCCACACATCAAGGCTCTTCTTAAGTTGAAAGAAGAGAAGCAGGCAGAACTGGCCACTTCAGAGCAAGGTTGTCCTGTTAACCTGCAGAAGAAAACTCGAGTCCCGTGGCAACGTATAGACCAACAAAATTTCCCAGGGTGCAACCTTTTCTGAGTCAAAGGTCACTTCGTCACGGAAGCTTCTTCCCTGGAAAAATTGTGGTGGTCTCTAAGCTGCTACTGGACTCAACTTTTGTTCTACTACAACAGACTAATACGGCTCCCAAACTGGTACCATTACCAGTAATCTTTCCAGTGCTGGGATCAGCCTACTGTGGGTCCCCCCCCCCCCCTTTTTTTTTTTTTTTTTTTTTCGCAAAATGAGGGTATTCTCATTCATTGTGATGCCTTACACACGTCCCTATTTATTTCAATGATTATGATTATGCGTAATTTTAGCGGCCCTGATTTCTTGCCTGAAACCCTCTGAGACAAGAATATGAATTCTTGTTTGTTTTCTGTCTCCTCCCGCCGTACTGAGTCAATCATATATAATGCTCCTATGTGTGGGGAGGGGGAGAGAGAGAGAGAGAGATTGATGCTCCATGCACTTAGAGGCACTGTTACAGATTTGGGAGGGGGTGAAGTAAGATTCTCGAGAAGGTTGAAAACCCTGCTCTTGGATAGACTCAAGATGGAATCCCAACAATTTTTAAAAAGACACTGTGTGCTTGAAGAGTTTTGTTGCCCTCGTTTTTCAATATGTGTCATCATAACCATGGCAACGTTGCTACAGGTCAGGTAGCAAAAGGGCCCTCGGCACATGGGCCATTGCATTGTTTATAAGGTGAGGTAAACTAGCCCTGTACAGCCAGGTTTTTGCAACAGGTACGCAATTTGATGGGGGAGTAGGACCTTTCCCCACCCCTCCCCAAATGGCACCCATGAATGCACCAGATGTCCCTCTTCACATGATTTTTCTAATTCCCAAGAAGCATATTGGATGTAGCTTGCATTGCTGAAGACTAATTTAAATAGTAAAGCCCAGGCTTCCCTGGCAAGCAAGGTAGGATGACATGCAGGTGTGTACTGGAGAGCCAGTTTGGTGTAGTGGTTAAGTGCACGGACTCTAATCTGGGAGAACCGGGTTTGATTCCCCACTCCTCCACTTGCACCTGCTGATGTGACCTTGGGTCTGTCACAAGCTCTGGCACAGCTGTCCTTGAAAAAGAGCCTTTTCTGTCAGAGTTCTCTCAGCCCCACCCACCTCACAGGGTGTCTGTTGTGGGGAGGTGTAAGCCTGCACGCCTGCCATGGTGTTTTTATGAACTGAGTTACTGTACCTGATGAAGTGTGCCAATGACAGACTGTGCCAGAAACTGACATGCTGTGAGCTCCCAATAGGATACATACCAGAGACACTGTTTCCTCTTATGGTTGCTATTCCTGAGGTGTTCCCATGTCCAGCAAACGCAATGTTGTTCTAAGCACACGGCCACAGCAAGCAGCAGACTCCATTTTGTTCCAAGCACATGGTCACACAAAAGCAGCAGACTCCATTTCAAACCAGCCACCTGGTCACATACCTGAAACCCCCCTCCCCCTCGCACCAACGGACAGCACGTCCTCACAAAGACTCTCTATTCAACCTGGCCTCATGGCGATGAGTCATACATCTACATGCGAATACCCCTAGCCCAGGTGTCTTGATTGAGTTAGTCACTAGATCTCAAATTGCCCTCCAGTTTCCAAGCCCTCCCAGAGAATTACAATAGCCAATCCCAGACCTCTTGGCTATGACAGAACACCTCGTCACAGGGGAGGTCTCCTGGCCCCAGCTCCTCCCCTGACCCTGTTTGATATAATCAGGAACGCACCTCCAGTTCGCTCTCTTGAGCATTCTACCTGAAACCCCCCAGCGCTCTCAAACTACGTCCTCTATTTAACCTGCTTTACCCTTCAATCCAGCTTTCTATCCCAAATCCTTCCCATCCCTCTCTTTGTTCTAGCAGTGCACAGCTAGAACTTCTTAGCACGTGGTCTTAGCTGGTCTGAGTCCATTCGCTATTCTTTTCCATTTTCTCCCCATCCTTACCCCTTCGCTTGAAGTTTGGAGCCACGCAGAAGCAGCCAGGTAATTATACCCCAAAGCATCAATCTTCTTCTTCTTCTTCTTCTTCTTCTTCTTCTTCTTCTTCTTCTTCTTCTTCTTCTTCTTCTTCTTCTTCTTCTTCTGTGGATGGTTACTGAGTAGTTGTTGGCCACTACACATGGAGTGAAAGAGACACGGACCGATTGCCCTGGTTGCATTGGTCAATTTCACATGATTCCCTGCATGGCCGCATTTTGACCCGCATCTCCCCCTGATTTCCCCTGCATCTTCTCAATCTCAAAAAACAAGGATCGAGAAGACACGGGGGAAATCAGGGGAGGGGGGGGGAGATGCGGGTCAAAAATGCAGCCGCGCAGCGAATAGTGTGAAACTGACCAATGCAACCGGGGCAAATGGAAGAGCGAGGGCAACACGGCTGCTTCTGGGGAATCGGGTGACGTTCTTCATATGCTCAGGAGCACTTTTTGTCTTCACAATCTCTTCACACATTCCAGATGCACACCTGAGCCTGGTATAGAGCTGGATGAAACAATGCCCCACCTATGACCCTTCAGGGTTACTACCAGAGATCTTTAGGGTCTATATCTGCTAAATTGCTTCAGATATATCATCTACTCAGCTATCAGTGCTTCCCTCTGAGGTTTTGTTTTTTTTACTCCATTGTATCAGTTACTCGACTGATGCAGTATTGATTTTCCTATAAACTCTCAAAGGTCTTCTGAAAACTGGGGCAAAGGCCTCTTATGTGAAGTGATGTAGCCCTTGTGCAGAGTAGAGAATCCAGGAGGTTGTATCCATTTGCTGAAACATGTGCTTGTGCCATGTATTCGCCACATATGTGCTTTTTGATGCACTCATCCATGCTTCTTTGAGGATTTCCTTTACAGAAAACTCATAAGAGAGGTGCCTGAAGAAAACATGTAAGGAGCTGCCATTATTTACTGTGTCTAATCCAGCACAGGGCACAATGTCTGAGAGTTAAGAAGAAGAGACTCTGGGAGGTCCACAAACCTCTACTAAATACTAATTGAACACGCAAGAAGCTGCCTTATACTGAATCAGACCAGGGGGTCCATCAAGGTGAATATTGTCTAACTCAGACTGGCAGTGAGTCTCCAGGGTTTCCGTCTGAGGCCTTCCTCATCACCTACTGCCTGGTCCTTTCCACTGGAGATGCCGGGGATTGAACCTGGGACCTTCTGCATGCCAAGCAGATGCTCTTCTGCTGAGCCACAGCCCCTCCCCATAACTCAAGTGGTTAAGACACTGAACTGCAGGCTGTGGAAGGTCAGTAGTTCAGCAGTTTGAGACCCGAGTTGCCGCATGACCGAGTGAGCTCCCATCTCTAGTTCCAGCTCCTGCCAACCTAGCAGTTCGAAAGCAAGAAATTGCAAGTAGATAAATAGGTACCACTTCGGTGGGAAGGTAACAGCGTTCCGTGCGCCTTGGTGTCTAGTCATGCCGGCCACATGACCACGGAAACGTCTTCGGACAGCGCTGGCTCTTCGGCTTTGAAACGGAGATGAGCACCGCAACCCTAGAGTCGGATTTGACTGGCTTTCGAGCAAGGGAACCTTTACCTTTACCTTTTATCTGAGCCATGTATGGTGTGGACCTAGGAGAAGTGCTTTAACTTTTTTCCTCCGCTATCATTTAAAAACAATGAACGCCAACCCCGTCACATTGTTAGGGGACAGGCAAAAAGATGGGTGACCCTCTTTTCCTTCCATGCCGCTGAAGACGATGGTGTGTCGACAGTTCCGCTAGGTAAAACCACGCAGGGGTTTCTCTCCTCCCTACGTGTCTCTGACCTGAACCGTAGCTTTTAAAGATATTACTTCCACTTCTGAACTGTAGCTTTTAAAGATATTACTGGCAAATTAGTAATAGGTGGCTAACCTCCTCGGTATAATTTCTGACCCACATGACAGTTAAGTTCCCTGATCTCCATCTCATCCAGTCTGACCTTCCGATCTATTTCAGCCAGGGGTCGTTTCGTAGAAAAAGAGCTAGGGGAACTCATTAGCATAACTCATTAGCATATGCCACACCCCCTGACATCACCGGAAGTGTGTCATAAGGCCACACACCCCGCCCCCAACGGGCCTGGCCGCCGGCCTTGCAGCTCCACTGCTGAGCCCCATGAGGGGCCCGGCGGTGGACCTGCAAGGCCGGCGGGAGTGCAAGGAAGCCCCGTGAAGGCCCTCCCTGGCCCCAGGCAGGCAGGGGTGGGAAGAGGCGGGGAGGAAGCAACTTACCCTCCCTCTTCTCCTGCCTCCTCCTGGCTGAATGAGGTCCGGAAGCGGGGCGGCCGGAAACGGGGGGCGGGGCTTCGTCATGTGCCCCGCCCCCCGTACCTCACCCAGGGGAACTGTGATCCCCCGCGATCCCCCCGAAATGACCTCTGATTTCAGCTGGAGGATTCTGGGACTGGACCTCAGTTGAACCTAAGTTGTACATCTCCCTCATGTCAGAATTTGCCAAACTTTTTCCTTCTCTCCCCAACTATTGGACACCTATTCTTGGAAAGCACTCCATACTCAAGAGGCGAAATGGCTGGAAGGGAAAGTTTCCGCGCGGAGCCATTATTAACTCAGGTTAATGAAGATCTAATATGATACGGCCATCTTTACATGTCTGCCTATAATGATTCAATCTTTTCTTCTATGGGGGGGATGATTAAATTAACTATCATGTAGGTCAGAAATTATACTGAGAAGGTTAACCAACCTTTAATGATTTGGCAATAATATCCATTTATAAACATAAACCGGCAAGGGGCAGGTCCGTAAAGAGTAATTATCATTGTTCTATGTATAGATCACAACAGATGAAAGCAGTGTTGGGGGAAAGGTTGTATGGTGCTTGAAGGCATAAAGAGCAAGGGGAGGGGGGAATTGGGGAAGGAGGGAGGGCCTGTGATGAATGCCCCATTACCTTTCTCTTTTAACATGCATTAAGGCTAAATAATGAACATCAATCTTGCTTTAGCACAGCCCGGTGTAATGGCAATTCTAATGTAACTGTAAAAAATAAAACCTTCGGTGACTGCTATTCAAAGGCATTAGGACTTCAGAGGGAGTCACTTTTCCGTGTCGTGCGGTTTTGTGTTTTCTTTTCATTCAGGAAATTGTGGTGTATTCAATCTGACCAAAGTATGTATGTGAACTCTGTCATTGAAACACCATGTGAAGCTTTCATCCTGGGCTAGGATCCTAATCCCTCACTTGTAATTGGTAGCCCAGGAAGAACCGACCAAGCACCAACAGCCAGTTCCAAGAGCGGGAACTATTGTGATTGGACCTTATCTCTGCAACCTCATAGGTCGATATTGTATAATAGGGCGTGGCTACATTAGCCGGGAGAGTTTAAAAGTAGAACAGCTTCAATGTAAAAGCTGTTCTGGCTATTCATGTTGATCTGTTTGGAGTTGAGTTACAAGTTGCTGAATAAAGCTGATCTTTTGCTGAAATCACTCTCTTTGTTAAGTAACAGACTTAACAGAAATATAATTCTAGAAAAAATCAATTCCTAGAAGTATTCAGTACACTGCAGGTCAGACTCGAGTTCCCTGACGTCTGCAGCTCCAAGAAGGAACTGCAAGCATTTCGAACCAGGATGGAATCACAGTTACTCAGACTCCCCCTGCCCCTGGGGATCAAGTGACACTGGAGAGCCAATCCCATTCCATAAAGCTACCAGATCTGCTTCCTACCAGTTTGGTGTAGTGGTTAAGTGCGCAGACTCTAATCTGGGAGAACCAGGTTTGATTCCCCACTCCTCCACTTGCACCTGCCGGATGACCTTGGGCAAGCCATAGTTCTGATAAGAGCTGTCCTTGAAAAAGAGCAGTTCCTGTCAGAGCTCTCTCAGCCCCACCTACCTCACAGAGTGTCTGTTGTGGGGAGGGGAAGGGAAAGGAGTTTGTAAGCCGCTCTGAGATTGTTTTGGGTAGTGAAGGGCGGGGTATAAATCCAATCTCTTCTCTTCTTCTTCTACCCTCAGTCTGGATGATTTCTCCCTGTTGAAGGACCTGTGTGCCACCAGAGAAATAAATTGACATTACTGATCTTCTTATCATGATAAACGTGTGATAAGCTCCCAAGAAATCATAATATCCCCAAAAATTGGTTTGAATCCTGCTGCTCTTTGAGCATCCTAAAAGCCTAACCTGGACACACATATCATTTTATTAAAAAACCCGACCTTATTTTTCTTTCTGAGCACAGCTTCTGAAACACAGGTTTTGTATCTTGTGTCCAGGACTGAAGAAGCAATTCTATTTGAATGTCCTATATATACACCAGTTTGGTGTAGTGGTTAAGAGCGTGAACTCTAATCTGGGAGGATCGTGTTTGATTCCTCACTCCTCCCCAGGCAGCTGCTGGTGTGACCTTGGATCAGTCACAAGTTCTCTCAGAGCTGTTGTTTCCTCGAAAGAGCTCTTTCAGCCCCACCTACCTCACAGGTTGTCTGTTGTGAGGAGAGGAAGGGAAAGGAGATTGTAAGATGCTCTGAGACTCTGAGTGAAGGGTGGGGTATAAATCCAATTTCCTCCTCCTCCTCCTCTTCTTCTTCAATAGTAATGTCGCTACATCCCCCAGAATATTTTACTGTGGCCGCCTACTGGATGTGTTTCCACCATTGGTTCTTTCAGAAGCTTGAGGGCAAAGAGGATCACAGACCATTTCCTGTTCTATTCTACACCACCAATCCAATAATCTTGGTTTATAGCTCTACTAGCAGTAAAGCCCGTTGTGAAAGCAATACAACGGGATCTAGAAAGAGGCTCTGGGGCAGTGCTCTGGCTTTGGGCAAACAGTGTCAATTTGCTGTGGTGACCTCAGCAGGGTATAATGACAGAGTCCACTGTTTTCTCCAGAGGAACTGATCTCTGCTACCTGAAGAGCAGTTGTAATTGTGAGTAATCTGTAGCCCTCACGTGGAGATTTGCAACAATTGTTACCCAGGACGAAATGGCTGGTTTGGAGGGTGGAGTCTATGGCATTCTACCTGTCTGAGGTTGTCTTCCGAGTGGCAGTTTTTTCGGCCTAACACTAAAGGGGCCAATTTTAGAACTTTGGCACCCACTATTCTTTTATTATAAGGGAGAGATTATTAGGAGGGACTGAGCCTTTCATGAGGCCACCTCCTTTAGCCAGATGTCTCTGCAAGTCCAGGAGGATCTACTTACCAGTCTTCTTCCTCCATCTGTAGATGGATCTGGGAAAGTCTTGTGCTTCTCTGTTTTTTGCTGCTTCTCCTTCTCTCTCCCTCCCTCCCTCCTCTGTTCCCTCCTCTTCTCTCTCCCCAGTTGTATCAATCTTTTTTTTCCCCATTCTTAACTACTGTGGGCACTACAAGCTCAGGCCAATGGCCTTATTTAGTCCTCCTCAGTGAGAGATGGCATCACATTTTAAAATCCGCTGCCTTTGCATGAGACAAAGTTTATTGGGGGGCGACTTTAAGAACATGGCAGATTTGCCTTCTCTGAGAGCACTTCTGGTTGGGAGAACTCACAACCTGTGAGTAGGACGTTGTCTGTGACAATCGGGGAGGGGCAGTGACTCAGTGTTAGAGCACCTGCTTGGCATGCAGAAGATCCCAGGTTCAATCCCCGGCATACCCACTTTGAAAGATCTGGTAGAAGGTGATAGGATCATAAGAACATGAGCCCTGCTGGATCAGACCAGTGGTCCATCTAGTCCAGCATCCTGTCTCTCACAGTGGCCAACCAGTTCCTCTGGACAGCCAACAAGAGGGCATAGAGGCCAAGGCCTTCCCCGATGTTGCCTCCTGGCTCTGGGATTTATAGTTTAAGTGCCTCTGAATGTGGAGGTTCCCCTCAGTCACCACGGCCAGTGATAGACCTATCCACCATGAATCTATCTAATCCCCTTTTATAGCTGTTTATTCCTACGGCTATCGCTACACCCTCTGGCAGCAAATTCCACATTTTCCGACTTTAAGAACGTGGCAGATGTGCATATGTGTATTTCCCTGCGTTTGTGTATTCAGGAAGTGCCCTCCCTGTAAGACTATTATTCCATTTCGGGAGAGCCCTGAAAGTAACCATATTGTGCAGTGATAAATGACCTTCTTCAATTCCGAGAGGTAGCTGGGCAAACATTTTTTCTCTCCCCTTTTTAAGTTGGTTGATCTTGATCAGTGTTCGCTCCTTGACATTTTCCACTAACATGAGAACTGTCAAAGCTTTGATCGATGAACTGAAAAGGTTCCCCGCTTGACTGTAGCCCCTCTAAGCGCCTGCTAAAAGCTGCCTTTGACAGGCTCTTGGGACAGAGGCGCTCGGTTAAGACTTACACGAGGCCTGCACGATTTGTGACCCACCCTGTCCATGCGCAGTGGCCCGCCAGGACCTCAATAACCGTTTCGTGTTTCTGCTGCCTGCCACACAAAAGAGGTTATCAAGCACCTGGCAGGCCGTGGCATATGGTCACTGAGCTGCAATCGATACGGCGTCTCACAAGTGATGCAGACGTGACGTGGGCAGTCAGAGGACTGAAGAGCCCACCTAGACTGGGAAAACAGAGAAGTTCAGATACGGGGTTGCATTGGTCTTTCCGGAATCCATTTAACGTGAGAGCTCTGTTCTGATGGAACATTGAACACAGAGACAACCTGTGTGTGTGTGTGCATATACCTGTTTGTAGGAAAGAGCCAACATGTGTTCATTCTGCATATGAAACTGGGATGTGGGGGGGGGGGTTAAATCACATGTTCAAGCTGTGCATGCATTGTACATGCAGGTGGGTCGCCGTGTTGGTCTGAAGCAACAGAACAAAGATCGAGTCCAGTGGCACCTTTAAGACCAGCACAGGGTATAAGCTTTCGTGTGGTATCTGATAAAGTGTGCCTGCACACGAAAGCTTATACCCAGAACTAAAATTTATTGGTCCTAAAGGTGACAATGGACTCGAACTTCGTTTTAATCCATTGTACATGTAAGACGAGAAGAGAAGAGAAGAAGAGATTGGGGGGCCCTTCACTACCCAAAGAAGTCTCAGAGCAGCTTACAGTCCCTTCCCCTCCTCTCAACAGACACCCTGTGAGGTCGGTGGGGCTGAGAGAGCTCTCTCGAGAACTGCTCGTGAGAGAACA
>NW_015164267.1:164926-165255 GCF_001447785.1 Gekko japonicus
TTCTTAGCCTCCAGCTCACACATTTTTGTCTTAGCTCTGGGAAGATGGCTTCAGGACAAACTAATTTATGCAGTAGCCAAATCACCTGCTCACAACTTTAATGCCAGTAGCTCACAAGGTAGAATTTTTGCTCACAGGACTCCACAGCTTAGAGGAAACATTGCCCAGAACTAAAATTTATTGGTCTTAAAGGTGACAATGGACTCGAACTTCATTTTAATCCATTGTACATGTAAGATAAGAAGAGAAGAAGAGATTGGGGGGGCCTTCACTACCCAAAGGTGTCTCAGAGTGGCTTACAAACTCCTTTCCCTTCCCCTCCCCACAAC